>NC_056743.1:129014425-129174425 GCF_019279795.1 Protopterus annectens | reverse complement strand
TTTCATTTTCATTGACTAGGGTAATATGCTGATACAAGTTTAGTCTAGGTTTTCAAACCATGCAGTAGATTTCAATTTAACAATAAGCAAGTTAACTATCAACCTTTATACAAAAAGAGGTGATTAATATTCCAAAACGAGAATATGCCAACAGATAAAAATCTGGCTGCTGAAGTACCCTTGAGCGGCCATACTTTTTGTTGTTATATGCTGGGGAACAGAGGAAAATACAAAAAAAAATCTGGTACATTCTGGAAAACTAAAAATAAACATATGTGTTTTTTTTCTTGTATGTGTGCTGTCCCTTTTAAAACTGAAAAAAACAACAAGAGAGATTTTATTTTTCTCCAGTCCTTTGCTTCTCCTGCACTGCACGGATATACAGTGCAGACCAGGGAATGCAAGTCCTATACGTATATGCAGTACATCAGTCTACAGAAAACAACTGAAGTGCGCTTATACAAAGGCATTATTTTAAAAAGGTAAGATTTTTTTCTTAAAGAATGACATTGTATAATAGCAATAATTCACTCTCATGTGTGAGTATATCAGCATTTATACACAGTTGGCTTTAATCACCCAGGCTTCGTGATCCAAACACATGAACCATTGACAAATCCTGATATATCCATCCCAAGTCATGATTTAATGCTTAAATAGGTGATATCATAGTTTTAACATTCAAACCATTGTAGGAGTACATTTTTTTTACCAGAGAAATATGTTTTTTTTCTTCTGTTCACATTTCTCTCCTTACATGTTTATTTACATTGTTTACCAAGGGGTAGAACACTGATCAAACAATGACAATATACAACCTAAAGCCTGAATACATCATAATTTAACAAAACAATGTATAGTATTTAAATAACAGTGATTTACCTTTATGAATAAGCATAGAACATCTGAAAAACAATTTATACATAGAAGATCTAACAAACTAAATATATGTACAGTTAAATAAGTGGAATATAAAATGGAGAATAGAGTTAATGTATGAGAAGGAGTAGATGATGTGGACATATGGACTGTAGCTTGGTTAGCAAAGCTAACAAGAGACCAATAAGATGAAAGAAGGGACTGGTTATGTATGGTGTATTTGGAGCACTGATGTTGTGGTAAGCTATATCCCAGTTTACAATGTGAGTTAAAGTGGTGAATGAGGAATGTTGGAGCTAAATGCACTAAGCCATTGGAGATATGAGTTTAGGTGACATGCCCTTTAGATGGACAGCTGCATTCATGATGTTTTAGTTAGTAATGTTTGAAATGTGGCTTAAACAGAGAGTAGTTTGTGTGATCAGTTTAATCATGAGGAAGCAGCTGCCATAGTTTTGTAGCCAGGACAGAGAAGCAATGGCTAGTAAAGGGCAGTCTGAGAGAAGCGGATTTGCAGGGAAGGATCAGCTCTGGCTTGCCTTCACAGGTTTTAGGTTTGAATAACAGTAAAACGTTTGGTAACCACATACAGATCTAAGGTCTGAAGTATATTACCTTTTATCATAAATGCATCCACCCTGTACTGGCCGGCCTTAGGCATAGGCCAACTAGGCGGACGCCTAGGGCGCCGCTCTAGCAGGGGCGCTTTTTCAGTATTTATTTAATGTAGGTAGACCAGGATGGGGGCACTGGGTGGTGTGGTGGGGGGCGCTGTGGAGCCCTTTTGCCTAGGGCACCAGTTGACCTAAGGCCGCTACTTGTAACAAGTCTGGACATCTGCCAACCCCTTTCTCTGTAAAGAGGTTTGGCTGTATTTGTAGCAATAATTTTATGACAAGACCTGAGTTACTAACTGTATGTCAATGTATTTCATTCCATTTTCTTGTTCAGTTTCATATTTATTATTATATTTTATTTAGGGTACACAAAATTGAGGTATTCTAATGCAGAAAAAATATCAGACATTTATAGCACACTTTAACATCTTTCTCTCTTGGTTTTTAACAGCAGTTTCTAAATTATCTTTGTAATTTGCCTATTTCTGTTCACTGTAAATAGGTCATGGCTGAAAGCTGTAGCCTCTGAGATCTAGTCAACTGTTCTACATAATAAATAAAGAAATAAGGTTGTTTTGTATAGGCAAATTGTACTGGATAATGACTAGTGATTGAAGGCTCTGAGCTATGAATCTGCAACTGCAGATTCAGGAATGCTGCACTCGCCTACCATGATAATGAGTTTGCAAGTAAGTCCTGGATCCAGTCTTCTTAAATATGTTTGCAATGGGTGAGTCTTGCAAGGAATTATACATGGGCATTTCTAAAACTATTAGCATGGAGTATATTAAGGGGCCAAAGAATTTGTGGCTTGGTATTAGAGGAGCTTTAACAAATATGCATAGCCTGCTGTATTCCTGTTTTCTTTTGCTTTGATGCATGGCTGTACACGACATACGGGAAGCATCACGTTTTTACATGAAAGTCTTGGGTTGTTGGCTAGATAACACAATAAGATGAATATAGAGCTAGGAAAAAAGCAACAAACATATCAGATGCCTCGTAAATGAGAAAAACAAGCCCTTAATCAACAAGGTTATGTTGTTATATAAAAGCAAAATAAATAAATGCAAACAGTTTGTAAAACAAAGATTTAGACTTATTTAGAGAGTATGATTTAATACTCAAAAGCAAATACTAGTTAGTGCATGACGCACAGCTACAAAACCAAGGAGCTATGTAAAAGTGAAATTAAGTGCTTCTATTGTTATTAAGAGATCACATGGTCATACTGCTCCTTAACAGAAGGAGGGAATCTAAGTTAACAAAACTGTAGAGAGTATTTACTGCGTTTTCATGGTCTCCTAAAACCCTGAGAATATGTGAGATAGAATGCAAGCAGTCCAAATATCAATTTTTGTCTGAAACCAGTGTCTTACGTGGCAGCTATTCCACTGTACCCCTTTTACTTATTATAATTACTTTGGAATTCTTGTGTTACATAAAGAAAATTCATATAGCTGGCTTTTCACAAAAATCAGTTGCTTACCTTTCTGTTGTCATTAGCAATTTTAGAACAGAAAACTGGCATTTTCAAAACAATGTACTCCGATTTTTCTGAATCAGGCAATTGTATTTAAAAAAAAAAGTAATTTCTTCTAAACAATTTTACTGATGACCTCTACAGTGTTGCTACACAAAGAGGTGTCAACGTGTTCAGTAAAATCTACCATCACAACCGTACCTGTTATATATGAACTCGATTCAGCCAAGGTCATAATTATATGCCAGTATCCTGCAGCCTCTTGGAATGTGACTTTGATGACACTCACTCTAAAGATGTATCCTGATGAAAAAAGAACTTCTCAGTGATTTGCACTGATGCAGCAAATAATCTCTAGCAGAATGTGTGGTACCGATATCAGACTTATAACATCTGCCATTGCTGCTACTACACTGCCTGCTGTGGAGTTTTTTTCTTCTCTTATTTTATTTGTACATCCATACAAATACATATGTGTGTGTGTGTGTGTGTGTGTGTATAGATATACATAGATATATATAAATGGTTACACTTCAAAACATCTAAAACTCATAACATCTAAATTCAAAACATTGAGACCACAACATCTAAATCCCAAAACATCTAACTCATAACATCGAATTTCATAACTTCAAAAATGTATAATATGGAATAGTGTATCATGAAACAGATTCACTTTATAATCTCGAAATACTGAAATCTCGAATTTCAGTATCCCGAGACTATAAAGCAGAACAGTCACAATGCCGAAATCCCAAAAGCACAAAATTCAAAATCGCGACTTCTAAATAAACCCCCCACCACACCAACAAACATACACACATCTTCCTCCCCACACTACAACAAACCAATAAACACACACAAACACAACAACAGAAACACAAACACCTAACCTACTTGCCCCCTGCACCCCCCATGTGGGGGGCTACACGCCCACACCCCCGCTACCTATATATATATATATACTAACTCCGAGGTCGCACTAAACAGACAAGGACACTAAATCCACCACTGCATACTCTATATTCCCCTTGTACAAACACACATCACATACTTACAAACACCACCACTCTCAACAGTTATACACTCACACCTTTACCTGTCTACCCTAACCTACACCTAAAACTTCCCAACACACACACACACACACACACACACACACACACACACACACACACACACACACACACACACACACACACAATCAAACCCCTACCCAAAACCCTTTAAAAAACAGCACTTACTCTGAATCTCCATACATATCTAACGCAGTAAATCTCACGTCGAGCGCCACCACAACCACGGATTCGATATTCCACATTCGTGCAGGTGCAGTTTTGCTCAGCTGCACTTTCGGCACTTTCGTCTCGAGATACTGAAATTCAAGATTTCAGTATTTCGAGACAGTGAAGTGCTTCCATCATGAAACATGTAAATGTCATAGTTTAATCTGTTATTCTTGTGGTATCAGTATGAGATGTTGTAGTTTTTATTTATATAGTTTTTATTTATATAGTGTAGGAATTTATACTAGTTATATAGTGTTTATTTTGCCACTCTGTATGTGGTTTTTAGGCCATACAGGTAAGTGATATAGACATTATGTGTACATTCTTTATGGTGATCGCAATACAGTGGGGTTAGGAAATTAACTTTTTCCCCACTGTAGTGCAATCTCAGAGTTGGTATATTTAATTTACAGGGGGTGTGGGGGCAGAAACATAGTAAAAAGTGTGTTTGTTAGTCTGGTGTTGTTAAAGGTGGAGGGGGTGTCATTTTCATGTGATTTGTAGTGTTCAATGTTTTGATGCAAAGTTTCGATGTTATGAGATTCGATGTTATAGGTTTTAGATATCCTGGGTTTTAGATGTTGTGGTCTCGATGTTTTGAATTTAGATGTTATGAGTTTTAAATGTTTTGAAGTGTAACCATATAAGCATGCACACTCAAACATATTGGTGACTCAGTACTTAAGATAAAGATCAAATTCAGAAGTCTATCCTGCCTTTCTAAACTTCCTGAGTGTTGGCTGTTTATGTAGTTTCTCACTTGCACCTGCATTATAAAACACAAAAAATAACAGGTTTGTGTTATTTACAGGTTTACATGTTAATTTAAAATTGGCTATCTTGTGCTACATATCAGATTCATAGTACAGTTGTGTAGGAACCTACTTCTCACTGTTGCAGTATTCCTTTTTAAAGGGATATCCTACCGGGGAGTCATTTAGTCATTTGTCTGGCCAGTGTACCAAAGCCTTAGGCCCTGCCAGGTGCTATACATCAGATGTATGTCCTACTTCCAGAAGGTAAGGAACATAAGTGATGTACGGATGTCTAATCCTCAAAACTAAATTCCTCCAAGAGAACTAGAGCAACCCAGAGGAATAAAAGAAGAGTCTGTAACTGAGAGTGTAACTGATGTCTGAGGAAGTCTGAAGTTCAGACGAAAAACGCTGTATTTTAGTTGGCGTTTAACGCTTTTATTTTTCATTCTCAATAAACGCTTGTGATTATTACTGGGCTGACCGGTGTTTTGTACTCCTCAACAGTGCTTTTCGATTGTTTATTGGTGTTATGGTAAGTTCTTACACAACTGTACTATGTTCTTTCTTATCACTGCACTGTATTCCTTACTAAAGGAAGAGTTAAAAAGCTACTGTAGAAGGTACAAGGAGGAAGCAGCCAAAGAACCTTCCAAAAACATGAAGAATGGCCCTTGCTAAAAAGCCTAGATATTTTATCCAACTTCTAACATTGAGGAAAAGGGTACCCAAAGACCAAGTAGTAGCTTCAAAAATGGATCTAGCATCCAGACCCTTGAAAAAAACAACCATAAGTGGTTACTGTCCTAGCAGAATGAGCACAATCAGAAGAAGAAAGCTCCTTACCATGAAAAGAACAACAAAAAGAAATGGCATTAGACATCTAAGAGGAGAAGGTTTGCTTAGAAACAGTCAAATCCAGTTTCTTGTTATGAAAGGAAACAAACAGCTGCTCGACTTTCCTAATATCTTTAGATTTATCCAGATAACATCTGAGCTCTCTCTGCAAATCTATAATATGTAGAATCCTCTCCAGACTTCTGAAGTGAAAGGCAAAAAGGATGAAAGTGAATGGAGTGATTTAGGGACAAATCACTGACTACCTAGGACATAAAGGAAAGATTAGTGTGAAGAGAAACTGTAGCTCTATGAAAAAACAAAAAGGGAGATGTAAGAGCCACAAACAAAACAGTCTTCCAGGTACAGAACTGCGAAGTAGAGAAAGTTGCAGGCTCAAAAGGAGACAGGGTCAACCTCCCCAAAACAAAATTAAGGTCCCAAGAAGGTGGAATGGGGTTTCTTGGGGCCTAGTATAAAGGATGCCGTTTAGAAATTGTTTAACTTCAAATTTAGAGGAAAGTGACAAATCCAAGAACAGAAGAGCAGAAATGGCTGAAAATGAGCTTTAACAGATTAATATGCCAGGCCAGATTTGAACAATTTAGACAAGAAAAAACAATAGGAGTACCGACTAAAATATGGTCCAATTCATGCCTTTGACACCAGTGAGAAAATTTCTTCTATTTAGCAACATAGGATTTTCTAGTAGTGGGCTTTCTGGCCTTCTGCAAAACGCAAAGCACATCCTCAGAAAACTGTTAATGGACAGTAATCAAAACTCTATCACAAAAAGATTCAATTCTATGGTAAGCAGATGAGTATGAATGAGAGAGCCATTCTTTTGATTGTGAAGCTCCATCCTATGAAGTGACTTGTGATGATTGCCCTGACCAGATGAAACATAAGGGGAAACCAATGCTGTCTGAGCCAAAAGGGAGTCACCAACAACATTGTGTGCATTTCCATATGATTTTGTGTAAGACATTAGGCATCAGAGAAAGAGATGGATAAATATACAGAAACATCCCTTTTAAAGAAAAAGTCATGGCATCCACTTTTCAAGCAAGAGGGTTCAGCACCCTGGGACACAACCTTGGAATTTGTCTGTTCAGAGGGGAGGCAAACAGAGCTACTCAAGGAGTACTCCACTGATGGTTAATTTCCAGGAAGATCTCTTTGTGAAGCATCCATTCATGAGGATCTGTTTTAGACATGCTCAGACTATCTGCCACAAGATGGTCGTCTGACTGAATGTAAACTTCCTAAAGGATCAGATGATAGTAGACCCTACTTCTCAACTGTCCAGATTTTCAAAGAACATTCAGATTTTTTGCCTGATATGTCAGAAACCATGTTTTTGAAAGATTTCTTAAACCCCAAGGGAAGCCTCTGTTATCTACACACAAAGGAAGATTTATAAGGATAATTTCTTTGAAACTTAGGAATAGGGGAAGGAAAAATTTATTTGTGGTCCTGTACAACATTTCCCTTATCCTGTAAGGTTTTGAAAACCTATGCAGCTGCAGAACCAAACATCAGTCTATGGGATAATCAAACAATTTGGCTTTGATATCATCAAGAAGACATCATAACCTAAGCTAGGCGTACCTATGTAAAACAGAACCCAATACAGCAGCATTATAACTGCATTTGATGGAATGGCAAGCCACTTGAGAAGCAAAACCCAATAAAGAAATAGCAGACATGTCAGTCAAAACCCCTCCAGGCTTAAAAAGAACAGCCTGGTCATGTGTGTGTGGTAGTTTATGGCTCTGAACATTACGGTGGCTGAGGTATAAACTTTTTTCCCCAAACCTAACCATAGTTCTATTATCCTTGTCAGAATGGAGAAGCTTGGAATGAGACAGTAATTTGCAAGGTTTATCTGCAGAAAGTGAATTGAATGCAGGATCAAAGGAGGGATTCTTATATATGAACTTTTGAGCCTCATGTACCTTGTAAAACCTATCAGGTTTCTGAGATGCAGGAGGCTGTAAGTCAGGAGCCTGGGAAGCAGCAGTAACTTTGTCCAGATGGGCTTCTAACACAGGAAGAACTGCTGAAGATCTGGGTGAATCCATTTCCTTTTCTGGACATCAGAAATTTAGGAACTCTCCCACTGAATGTACTCCATCATCTTTACAATGGTGTCACCAAAAGAAAGCTCCTCAATAAAGGAATCTGGAAAAAAAGAGTATCCTCATCCTCATCCATTGACTCTAGAGCAAGCGGAAAATTTATTTATATTTGTTTACCGGGAAAGTCCGTCTAGGCCACAAGCCCATTTTCAGTGGAGGCCCGGGGAGAAAAGCTCCACAGAAATGTAAGCAAAATAGAATAATAAGTACAATAATATACATATAGTAAGATGCAGAATACATATCATCTAGTTAGTCTATACAAAGAAGTATTCAATGCAGTTTTCTAGTAGTTACAGGTTCAAAATGAAAAACACAAGCATTGCAATAAAGATCACTGTGAGAAAAAATACATAATAAATAAAAGTTATGAACAAATGAGATTTCCTTTATATATATATATATATTTTTTTTTTTTTTTTTTTCGAGTAGTAATAATACTGAGGAGAGGGAGAAAATGAGGTAAGGAGTGTATAGTGTGTTGAGAGAGTTATAGGTATCTTCTCAGTCAGGTTTGGTGCAGGAGCAATGCCAGTTTTTGGATAGGTGTTCAAACAGTAGTTTGAAATTTGTAGATTCAGGTGTGTTTTGGAGAGTGTGAGGTAGAGTTTTCCATAATTTGACTATTTGATTTGAATAATAGGGCTTTACCATGAGTGTTGTTAGCTTTGTTTACTGTGAGAAAGTTTCTGTCTGCAGATCTTAGACTGCATGGCATGAGTAGGGAACAAGTTCCTTGAGGGATGGGGCAATTGTCAGAATGGAAGATGATATTGTGTGTGAATTTAAGTTGGCAGAGATGGAGAAGGTAAGGCATCCTGAGCCAATTTAATTTATGTAGAGCAATACAATGGTGGGGAAGGTTGGCTGTGAAGTGGGCTATTTTGTTGTAGTAAGTTGTCAATTTGGTTAAGTCTGATTTTTTAAGTTGGTAAAGAGAGAGAAAGCATATAGGAGCATAGAGAGAAGGAAGGTTCTGGATAATAGCTAGTCTGGTATTATCAGTGAGGAATGGCTTGCTTCTATACAGTGAATCAAGTCTGACGTGAACTTTCTGAATTGTGATGGCTATGTGTTGGTCAAATCTGAGTTTGTTGTTGATTATCATGCTAAGGAGTTTTGTATGCTCAACTGGTTGGATGACTGTGTTGTTTGCTGAGAGAATGGTGAAAGGAGGGGGGTTGGTGGTTGCTACTGTTAAATAGCATTAACTGTCTCTTTTTGAGGTTGAGGATTAGTTGTGATTTACTTAGATATGTTTCTATATCATTAAAACCTTGTTGGGCTTCTATTTGGAGGTCTGGTAAGGCATCTGCTGAGCAGATTAAAGTTGAATCATCCACAAACTGAACTACTCTGGCATCTACTGTGGATGAGGCTAGATCATTAGAAAAGATGGTGAGAAGAAGGGGCCCTAGTATGGATCCTTGGAGAATTTGACTGAGACAGGCAGAAGTGGAGAGAGTTTGGATTTCCATCATACTGCTTGCTGTCTGTCAGAAAGATAGTTTAGGAACCAGGAGAGGGACGTCTTTGATATGTTTAGTGAGGCAAGAGTATTATGGAGTTTCAAATGGGAGGCAGTGTTGAACGCTTTTGACATGTCTAGGAAGATTGATGCTACTTACTGGTTTGAATTTCTGAGTTTGTTGATGGTGTTAGAGAAATTAATTAGGGCTGTGGAAGTACTGTGTTTTGGTCTGAAACCATGTTGGGAGGGAGAGATAAGGTTGTGAAATAGCAGGTATTAAAATAATTGACAGTGCATGCATTTTTCTAGAATTTTGATACAGGGGTAAAGGATGGCTATGGGTCTAATTGTTTAATTCTGTTGATGTTCTCCTTTATGTAGAGGTGTCTTATAGTAAATTTTCCATAATATTGGGACATATTGTTCTGCTATAGACCTATTTACCAGAATGGAGATAGGCAGAGCTATGGCACTGGCTGAAAGTTTGAGGTACTCATTGGGGAGTTGGTCAGCTGCTAAGGTTGGTTTAAATTTTTCAGCATTGTTCTTATGGTGTTATTTGGGCTAGGTTTGAGGTCAAAAGAGTTGTTGTTAATTTTCTCATTAGGGGGAAGAGACAGTGGGATGGAATTGTTCCCTGTAACTAAGGAGAGGATGGTGTTTATAAAGTAGGAGTTGATTTATGAGACAATACTCACGCTTTGGTTATTAGTTCTTGGATTTGGAATTGTGGTTTTTAATAGGTGGAGGAGCAAGTTAGAACTTTTTGGGATTGATTCCATATTTGTTTTGCATAGATGTATAATTTTTTTGTCTAGTTTGAGTTGTTTTTTGTTTGATTGCAGAGCTGCTAGTATGGTAACAGAGTTTTATTGTCTTTTGTTTTCTGGTATTGAAACCAGGTTTTGTCCTTTAGTTTTTGAAGTCTAATGGTTTCTTTTGATATCCAGAGAAATCTCTTATTTTTAACACATGTACGTGTTGGTGCTAAGCTATTTAGAATACTTAGAAATGTGTCACTGAAGTATGTTATGGCCTGGTCGAGTTGGAGATGATGGAGTGGTGTCCAGTTACATTTAATGAACATGTCTAAGAATGCTTTGTTGGAGAAGTTTTTGGTATTTTGTATGACTTTGTAAACTGTGGTTCTGGGTGGGTTGAGCTGATGTCGGGTTAAGTAGGTAGGACTATGATCACTTAAATCATTTGGAAGGCATCCGGAGAAATAGTTGTGGGTGGTACGGTTAATAAGTGACCAGTCTAGGATAGATTCCCTTTTGCTATGTTTATCTATTCAAGTGGGAAACTGGATTGTTTGGGAAACCATGCAGATTTATGAAGGTGGAGGGGTTATCACCAGTGCAAGTGTTCCAGTCTAAGTTGAAGTCTCCTGTGATAATAGTTTTGTGGGTGTAGGTTGAGGCTCTCCAGGCTATGAGTTATTCAGTGGCAGTGGGGATATTGTTGGGAGGTATGTAAGTGACTGTTATGGTAATATTTATTTTGGGTTGATCCTGAGCCATGTTATTTGGACTTCAAAGTTGTTATCATAAGGGTATTTGATAGGTAGGTAGTCTATGCTTATGTTATTTTTGTAGAAGATTGCAACCCCACCTCCCTTCTTCCTGATCCTGCCTAACCTGTGTACGCAATAACCTTGTGGGAGTAAGTCTGGCTCTCCTATATTGGCATTTAGCCAAGTTTCTGTTGCTATAAGTATGTCTGGCCAGTATTGTGAAATGACTGCATAAAAGTCTGTGACTTTGTTAACAAAGCTTCTAAGGTTCATGTTAAGAATGAGAAGGTCTGAAGTTTAAATGTGAGGAAGGGGTGAAATGGTAGGTTTGATGGTATATTGTGCAGTATGTGGCCCGGGATTGGGGTGTATATCACCACTATGGGGAATCTGTGATAATATGCATGCATGTTTGTGTGACAGTTCGGAGAGTATGTGAAGGTGTTTGCTGAAGTGGTTAGCGGTATTGCTGACATCTACATATTTGAAGTGTGCATTTGTAGAGTTGGGAGGAGATGGCAAGGTAGGAGAGTGAGGAATGGATGGTATTACTATAATATAGTGTGGTGCCTATGGACATGCATCTGTAGGTGAGTGTAGGATGTTAGATAGTATGCAGATAGTAGGATATAGAGTGTGGGCAGGAGAAACAGCATGGTATGCATTTTTTTTAAATGTTAGGTTAGTTGTATGGTGTGATAACGAAGATGTAGGGACAGAGGGGTGTCGGTGTAGTGTGGTGGGAGTAGAGTGATTAAGGACAGTTGCAGATAAGTTGTAGAGGGGAGGGATGAGTGTTACAAACAGTGTACTGGTTAATTTAGGTGCGACTGATGGAGGGAGAATGATTGTTGATTGAGGGAAGTTAGGGGAGTGGTTAGTGTTTGTATAAGTTTAGGTGATGTGGGGGTGGGTGAGAATGGGGGTAGGGTTAGGGGGGATTGTGAGCCTGAGTGTAGCAAGGGCAAACAGAGCAGGCAGGTCCCCCTCAGAGAAGAGTGCAAAGAAAAACAATCAGTTTGAGAAGTGGAAACCTTGGAGCTGTAAGGTAAGTGAAAGCAAGGAAGAGATAGAGGCAGAAAGGTATGAGCATAAGCAGATAGTTGCAGAAACAATACTTTTGTGGCCTTGGTGTGTAACTAAATCAACAAAGGAAGGCAAAGCAATCCCGGGCCACATACTGCACAACATACCATCAAGCCTACCATTTCACCCCTTTTTTACATTTAAACTTCAGACCTTCTCATTCTTAACATGAACCTTAGAAACTTTGTTAACAAAGCCACAGACTTTTATGCAGTCATTTCACAATACTGGCCAGGCATACCTATAGCAACAGAAACTTGGCTAAAAGCCAATATAACAGACCCAGACTTACTCCCACAAGGTTATTGCGTACATACTATAAGTATGTCTGGCCAATATTGTGAAATGACTGCATAAAAGTCTGTGACTTTGTTAACAAAGCTTCTAAGGTTCATGTTAATAATGAGAAGGTCTGACGTTTAAATGTGAGGAAGGGGTGAAATGGTACGCTTGATGGTATGTTGTGCAGTATGTGGCCCGGGATTGCTTTGCCTTCCTTTGTTGATTTAGTTACACACCAAGGCCACAAAAGTATTGTTTCTGTAACTATCTGCTTATGCTCATACCTTTCCCCACCATGATGGGCTACATTTTGAAAGAAGGAATTTAGGTGTAAAATGTCTGACATTCTTACAAACGAACAGTATTATGGATAGAGTGTGCCTGGTGACTTGTACAGTAATAACTTTTACTTCAACTAAGAAATTCTGCAGGCCTGAATATGAGGAGGAAAGAAGACATTACTAATTACCAATCAAACTTACAAAGTGTTTGTCTACTTGTGTGTTGCTTAAATCTTGGTAGGTAGTGCAGGATAAATATATTTTGAGCTCTTTATTCTGAAATGTTCAGGTTGTCTCACTAAAGACACTCACTGGCATGGAGAGTTTGGACACAGGCCAGAATCAGCAGCTTTGTATTGTAACCCCTACAGAAATGAATTAACAAAGAAGGAACACTGTGCTGGAAAATCCTTATTGTACCTTTTAGAAACTATCTGAAATATATTAGAGTAAACACTATTTGGGAACTGATGCATTCACTTGTCTATGAATGTACCTTAATTAACACCAGGAGTTGAAAAGATTTCCAGCAGCCCTTTTTACAACACTATTTATTTATTTATTGATTGAAATTTAATTATTGGGAAAGTCCGCCTGGGTAGAAGCCCATTTTAAGTGTGGAATGGGAAGAAAAGCTTCAAATTATTACAAAACATTTTAAGAACAATAATTTTACAATATTCAAAAATAAAAATATCTGCAGTTTAAATAATTATAACAAATAAGACATAATATAAAAACATTGGTTAAGAATCACTTCAAGTTATATCACAATCATTTAATATTTAGAGAAATTTTAGACAGTTTGTAGCGAAATTAAAGGTAAGTTAGTTAGTTACTATGACCTGAATAACCAGAATATACCTGAGGTGACACGTGCTACTTTACACCCAATTTGCATGCTTAGGAAAATAAACCAACAGCTGTTAGACATGGTTTAAAGTAAATACTAATACCACTTTTGGTAGGAAATATAGGATTTTTATGCAAATACACTCTGTGCAAAATCAAATAAGGAGGCTCACCCTTAACAGTTTGTACTTATGACATCGTTTGTGAAAATAAAATCTTGCAGCTTAGAATTGCTACCAAGATGTAGAGAACAAGCCAGTCACCAATAACACAGAAGGGTGACAATAATTGCTTTTTACTGAAATTTTATTCAGACCCCACCATGATGGGCTACATTTTGAAAGAAGGAATTTAGGTGTAAAATGTCTGACATTCTTACAAACGAACAGTATTATGGATAGAGTGTGCCTGGTGACTTGTACAGTAATAACTTTTACTTCAACTAAGAAATTCTGCAGGCCTGAATATGAGGAGGAAAGAAGACATTACTAACTGACTAAAAATATAATACAAATTATGTGAAACTGCCTATAAATAAGTTTACATTTCATCAAGTCTGTCTCTTCTGGGTGTGTTTTAACAATGACTAGAACATACGTCAGTAATTTCAGTGACTAATGATAGTATATCACTGTCTCCAGCATACCTCTCAGTTTCTCTGATTAAGAATTCTCAACAAAGCCAAAACTAATACAGGGAAGAAAGGTCCAAAATGAGGAACAATATTTAAATATTACTCTAATAGTGGTGCTGCGGTAGCATTGTTGCCTCACAGCAAGAAGTTGTCCCGTTCGATTCTCAGTTAGGGTTACCACCTGTCCCACTTTGCGAGGGACAGTCCCTCTTTGGGCAGTGGTGCCCTGACAAAAAAATTTAAAAAATGGCAAATGTCCTGAGATTGTAGGACAAAATTATTTCCTATATTTTATGTAATAGTTGCATAAAACAGTTATTCTGTATCTAAAATACCTAAATGTTATAAGAAACAGAACATGCAACTAAAATTATACAAGAATAAGCTTTAATTTAGGCAAAAAAGTTAAGTTATATCCTTTGTACTGACTGTGGGTATGTGTTGGCCTGCAAAATCTGATGTTTGTACCGAAAATGTCCCACTTTGGCCATTTGAAAAGGTGGCAACTCTATTCTCAGCTAGAGCATCTTCTGTGTGGAGGCATGCGTGAATGAGCATGCCTTCGTTTAAGGTTGTGCATCAGGGCTGGTAACTCAGCATGTAAAAATCCACTACCAAACATTAGCGGACCGGAGTTCTGCTATGGTGACCCCTAACCGGGATTAGCCGAAAGACACAACAACAACTCTAATTCACTTAAAAAAATGTATCGGGATGCATTTCCTGAACAATAAAAAGGATGAAACTGTAATACCTGGCATTAACTGACTGTAATCCTCAGTAATTTGCCCATACATCAACATTTTTATGAGGTACAGGGCAAAAATATTAAGCACATTTAGGGACATTTCAGATGTCTGGTTTCCAGAACGTATAACTGATGACAAATATCGGTGAAGGAACATGAGGTATGACTAAGTAGTGCTTCCTTTTTCAAGATTTTGGTGCAGTACTTTGTTTCTACTCCATCACCACTGGTGCTTGGAGCATGGGACAGTTGGTATGGTTTCTTTTTAGACCCAAATAAATGAGTAGTGAATAGGAATGGGGGAATACCATGTAAACGTTTTAAACAGAAATATGTGAAAGCATACATGCTGCTGGCAAATAAACAGAACTGCAGTAGTTTTTTGCCAATGACATTCTAATAGTGTTATCAACACTGTTGTTGCCTGCCCCTTATGATAAATTGCAATATAATTTCCTCCCTCTCTCTTTATTGGCTGTTGATAACATTTATAAAAGTGCTTTTATTAAAGGATTTTCTTCATTTCTGAGTGTTTGGACTTACAGTATTTCTCTGGTTATTGGTGTTTGTTGCTGTGCTTTCCACTGTTTTTCTGGTAATTAGCATAAGTATCATTTTGTAAAGTCTCTCCCCTTAAACTAGTCACCAGGCTAAAACACTTTGATAAAATTGTTTAATGTTGAATTTACTGCTTCTGCTCACATTGATTTTAGTATTAAATTAGTGAGTCGTTGTTCTATAACTAGTTTACTGGTTCTTGCTGGCGCAAGAAGAAAGTCTTCAGGCTGATTGTTTTGTACTGAATTTAAATATTCAGTACCAAGTCCACTCAAATATTATCCTAAAACTGATCTCTAAGCAGTTATAGTTACCCCTGCCTCCAGTCTCATTCCTGTTGGTATCATGTACCAGCAGTTCCCCACTACATCTGTAGCCTGCCTGAATGAGATGGGTATCTTGAGAGAGTGTAAGAATCATCTCATGCTGTCTAATCATCATCTGTTACTTAAACAGCATAACACACTGATGTACATATATAAGAATGTTGGAGGCAAAAAAGCTCACATACAGTAAACTCAGACACCAAAATCATCAGCATTGCACCACATATTGCACCTCTCCAAGGTTGTGGTAATATGCGCAATCCATAATATGCTGAAGTTCTAAAGATTAACTTGCCTAAATCTCAAAGGCCTCCAAAATACAGCACAAGCACAAAGTACACTTAGCAAGTTAAGCCTACCTCCTCATATAGCCCAAGGAGTCCCAAAGTCACAGATGCCGAGCCATAAGGCAGGCACAGACCCAACCAAACATTCTTGTTATAAGTGACTCTACTGTAAGATATACAGATGTGCCTCTTACCAAGCTGGGCAAGGAAAAAGCGACTGTGAGTTGCTTGCCTAGTGCCAGGAACTGTCAGACCAAGCATGCAACTCAGGTCCTTGAAAAACAAGTAGCAGTATGACTCTGTCATAGTTCATATCTTGAGGTTTACCTTCCTGGACTATATGAAGAGACACATGATGGAGCTCTCAGACTACATGTCCAAGGCAGGTATGAGCCTAGCATTGAGAAGTATTCTGCCTTCTCCAAGGACAATGCCGTGATGCCAACAATAGACCATGTTGGTCAAAACTTAGGTCACTGTCCACATAAGTTCCCACATACTGAACAATTGGATCAACTCTAAGGGGAGTATTGTCAGTGTGCTAGTTCCCTGGAGTAGATGACTTTCCAAAGAATGCAATAATGTATTTCTGGCATTTAGTTTCAGACCATGATTTTGACACCAGTTATTAATTTGACGCAAACCCTCCTGAAGGATGGCTAAGTCATTTGGGGATTCAATGACTTCCTCTAGCTTACAGTCATCTGCAAACTTAGTCAACCAGAGACTTTTTGTATTGGCTTTTACTTCTGAAATGTAGATGTCAAACAGGAGAGGTCCCAGTACAGAACTCTAGGGTACTCCACTAGTGACTGACCTATTTGTAGATTATTTTGATTATCTGCCTTCTGTCAGCCTTTTGGCAAGGCAATCCAGCACGTGACATAGGGGTTTATTCCCAGTTTATTTAGCTTTTCTACTATGCCTGAGTTGGGAATTCTGTCAAAAGCTTTGGCTAGTTCAAGGCATGCAGTGTGTACCAGTTTGCCTTCATCCACTGCTGTGTTGGCCTTTACAAAAAAAATTCACCAGGTTGAGTAAGCATGATCTGCCCTTGTTAAATCCTCAGTGAGACGGGTCGAGTGACTGAAGGTTCCTTATGCCCTGATTGATTAATTCCATAAGTCTTTTCATGGCTTTGCATATGTGGTTGGTCAGACTTATAGGTCTGTAATTTCCTGGGTCTATGGAAGTTCCTCCCTTATGCTACCAAAATATAAGGACAAAATGATTGACTTCAACAATTGGCTAAGCTTCTGGTGTCATTCAAAGGGGATCCAGTATCTGTCTGCCTGGGATGACATGATTGACAGACCACGGTGCTTTGCCAGAGATGGTCTGCACCTGTCGCCTCTGGGATTCAGGTTACTGGCTAAGGCTCTTGCCACCCCTATAGTGCCTTTTTTAGGCAAAGTTCAAAGAACAAAACCACCACCGTAACAGGTACAAGCATGCAAAATCTGAAGGTAATGCTACTCAATGCTAGAAGTCTAAACCTCAAAATGCACTCTCTCGAGGCACTCCTAAAAGTGGAGAACATCGATATCTGTGCAGTAACTGAGACCTGGTTCAAGGCTCCAGAGAGCACCCCTGCAATACCAGGCTACAACTCTTACCACACTTTTCGGCCACCAAAGCAAGACCGAAACACTAAAGGTGGAGGAGTGTCAATATTCACCAAGGATATTCACACCACCAGGCTAGTTGCCCAACACAATGCGTCTGAAATTCTCCAGGTGCAACTAACACTAGGTAAGACTGCAATCCAAATTGTAGCTTACTACAGATCCCCCACCATACCCCAAGATTCTCACTACACCTTTCTAAACATACTGGAAAATATTAAGATAGAACCAAACACCCTAATACTGGGTGATTTTAACTACCCTGCCATTAACTGGGAAAGCTACTCATGTACCAACACCTTTGCCCAACAGTTCTTGGAATTCATAAATTCCAACGCCCTGGATCAACTAATCCATAGTCCCACCAGGGGCTCCAATATCCTAGACCTGGTCATTACCAACATGGGAAATCGATGCTCCACACCTATGGTCACCCCCTCGTTAGTCACGTCTGACCATAAGCTAATCACCCTTAACATCCACATCCCACCCCCAAACCCCAGTAAGGAAACCTCCATAAAAAACTTCTCCAAAGCCAACTTCATGCTACTCAAGTCAGAAGTGACAAACTTCATGACACCCATGCAGACGGGAGCTGAAAGTTCAACTGCTGAATCCTACACTAAGGCACTGTATGAGCACATCCACTCATGTATAAATCGTGCCATCCCAAATAGAACCAAGATGCTCTCATCCAAAAAATAGAAGCCAATCTGGTGGTCCCCTGCCATAAACAAACTTTACAACAAAAGGAAGAAACTGTTGCAGAAAAAAGGAAAATCCCAGGATGCAAAAAGCTTCCTTACCAGCCTCAGTAAGAAACTGAGATCCCTCATAAAATCCTCCAAAGTTAGTTACGAAAACAAAATTGCCAAAGATTCCAAAGACAACAACAAGGCATTCTATAACTATGTCAAGAATCTAAATGGCAATGCTCAGATCTGCTCTGAGCTAAAACAGAATGGCATTAAATATACTGATCCCAAGGATATTGCCAATATCCTGGCAGATCGATTCAGTGCCAACTTCACCTCCCTCTCACCCCCTAAATGGCCCATCTCAATACCGGACGATTGCCAAATTCCGGTAATAATGGCCACACAGGTAAAAAATGCACTCTCCAAAGCTAAGAATACAGCATCCATGGGACCAGATGACATCCCGGGCTGTGTACTACATGAACTACAATATGAACTGGCACCTCACCTAAGTGTCATGTTTAATCATAGCCTCACCTCAGGTTTTGTGCCCACTGAGTGGCGCACAGCTACAGTTATCCCACTCCACAAGGGGGGATCCACCTTGGATCCCGGAAACTACCGTCCCATCAGTCTGATGAGCCTTATCTGCAAGGCTATGGAGCGTATTATCATGGAACTTATAAACAAAGACATTGGCAACCTTCAAACACTGGACCCCACCCAGTTTGGGTTCGTGAAGGGCCAATCTTGTCTCCTGAACTTAATTGACTTCTTTGAATCAGTCTCCAGAGCCATGGACAAGGGTAAGGTGGTCCACACAGCCTATCTACACCTTGCCAAGGCCTTTGACACCATCCCCCACTCTGGAATCATAGATAAACTTACTAAGCTGGGCATTAATCCCTACGTCACCCAATGGGTTGCTAACTGGCTTACTGATAGAACCCACACTGTAAAAGTAGCCGACTCCAAATCCAGCTCCAGACAAGTGACAAGTGGAGTACCTCAGGGTTCAGTCCTGGGACCACTCTTGTTTGGCATCTACTTCTCTGAAGTACAGGCCAACACTAAGGGACTCTGGATAACAAAGTTTGCAGATGACTGCAAACTGGGAGCCATTATTGAATCCCCAAATGATGTGGATACTCTACAAAAGGGCCTTACAGAAACAGATGCTTGGTGCCAGAACCATGGGCTCAAGCTCAATGCCAAGAAATGTATAGTTATCCCTTTGGGAAAAACATGTATCCGTGAATTACCATATAGGTGGCAGTACACTAAACACTGAAAGTTTGATAAGAGACTTAGGGACACAGGTGGACAGTGGTCTCACCTTCGATAACCACATCGCCACAACAGTCAGGAAATCCTTCTATGTGGCACACCTCATCACTAAGGGCTTTTCATCCAGAAAAAAGGAGGTCATTGTCCCACTGTACTCATCCCTCATTAGACCCATTATAGAATACAATGCCCCGTTTGGTATGTACCTCTCAAGACATCTGCAACAACTGGAAAGGCCACAGAAATACCTCACTACAAGAATCACAGGCCTAAAGCAGATGCCCTACGCTGCCCGCCTTAAAAAACTCCAGCTATACTCTGTCGCATATAGTCTACTCAGAGGCAATCTTTGCTTAACATACAAGGCCATGTCAAACCCAGAGCTGTTGGACATGCTACACTTAAAGAAATCCCAATCCCTTAGAGCCACACGCTCCAGGGATCTAAATCTTGTCATCACAATAAACAAAACATGCTGGAGGGATAGGTTCCTGACCCAGAGACTCCCCAGACTCTGGAATAGATTGCCCATACATGTCAAGCAGTGTGCCTCTTTGGTCCTCTTCAAAAGGAACCTTGACGATTGGATGGGAGAAAGGAAATTCACCCCGGGGATCACATCAGTCGCCCTGCTAGACAGGGGTCCAGGGAAGTAAATAGTGTGGGAAGAAATAGCCAGGGAATTGTTATGGCTAGGCTTGTATAGGCCCTAGGGCTGATAGCCTAGTACCAACCTATGAACCTATGCAGTGGAATGACTGTAGCTGTTCTCCATTCACTTGGTACAAAACCTGTATGGAGGCTGAGATCAAACAGTGTTGTTAGGGGCATTTTTCTTATAATTCTTAGAATGCTAGCATCTGATTTTTTTTTCAGTTCATAAACACATTAAAATCATATGAAGATTGCCTTAATACTTGGATATTATATATAATCATCCCTGGTATATTTCTGAAATTCATGTCATGTAAATGAAAATCATAATTTTAAGTAACTCAGATGGTTGGTTTTGCCTATTTACTTTACCTTTTGAAATCCAGTTTTCTCAATGGCATAGATGGATAGATCCCAGGCTATAACCCAGACAACCAGAGTTCTATTAGCACCCCTAGTGATAGAGGAGCCAAATGAGGATAGCAGAGGTGCAAAGGGGCTGCTTCCCCCTGCTTCTCCTGAGGTGGAGGGTGCATACCCAAGGAGGATGCATTCCTTGGTGGAGACTGAAAATTTGATGGAGGCATCTACTTGGAGGGTGGTGTATATGATGTTATGTCACTTATGGATGGAAATGACAGCCTTAGAATACACCCATTGTATATGCAATCCCATCAGCACTACTGGGTATACATGGGGAAGCTTAACAATATAAAATTTCCTGATGACTGGGTGAATGACAGCTGTATATCACCATCACTTCTTGCCTGGTATGAACAAAATAGAAAGAGACACAAAGATTGACCAGATGGTCATCAGGTGCAAGACACTCCCAAGAAAAATCTATGTTGTCGTCTGCATCATATGAGTAACAAAGAGGAGAATTAGCTCAAAGGTCTGATGTCAGGAAGGGACGAAGACCGGGTTTCTGCTGACTAGTATTGCAGACAGCTACCAATGAATGCAATCTGCAAAAGGATAACATGACTATACCCCCCGCCCCCATCTACATCAGCTATCATTTACTCCCAGTGGATTCTCTGTGCAGTCTAGAAATGTGACTTTGCTAGTGAGATTGTATCATTTGCTGCCACTTGAAACCATGAAAAGCATGCAGCTATTACTGCTGAGAAATGAAAGCTACTGCTCAAAGACTGCCGTGATAAACCCTGAACTATATCCAGTATTAATCAAACATCACTGAAGTCAATACCAATCTTTGAAACATGCTTGGATATGTCCGTCACCTCTGTCTGATTTGACCTATTACCTTTAGCAGTAATGATGCAGTAGTGTACAATATAAATACTGCTATTCCCCCAAGAGATGTTGTCATTCCACCTAGGGTCTTGGTAAAGACATGTGGCTTACATGACATAACATAGGTAATACTGCAAGAATGTAATTATTTGTGTGCAAAAATTTGAGCTTTTTGATGGAGTTTCTCTAAATTTGTATAAAGAAGTTGAATTTGTAATCACAAGTCTACTTCCGTATCTATAATAGGTGAAAGCAGCCTTCAAAGAGGCCACATGAAAACTATGGTTGTGTAACTAAACTTACCATAACAGTCGATCACTGCTGCAGTAGCCTTAGTTATATGGGTTATATCCTGCCCTGCCAAGTTTTCAAAGCTTCAGCGCACCTTACATGTACCTATACCATTAGGCACGTCAAGCTGAGCTGTCTAAAAAGACAGGATTGGGTGCCAAGCCCTGCAGAGCACTCTTGCTCAGATAGGGAGGCCGAGCCCTGAGAGGACATATCTAGGAGTAACCATATATAACTACATAGGCATACCTTGGCAAAACATACACATAAAACTAAAGGGGATGGAGGGAGTGAGAAGCTACTGCAGAAGTGGTCATTCAAACATCTTCTGTTACTGTAAGCTTGCTTACACAACTGTACTGTGCTCATCACATTGATTAAATGCTGCAGTAGCCTTTGTACATTAGCCTAACTTACAACATTTGGGAGTTTGAAGGGGAAGGGTCCAGGAGCCCCTGGAGAATGGTCCCTGAAAACCCTGATCTAGGCCTACAGGAGAATTCAGGCTTGTAATACTTTGTCAAAGTATGTACAGAGAATCATGTTGTTGCTTCTAGAATACTTCTAGAATCCAACCTTTTCCAAAAAGCTACAGATAAAGCCATGGCCCGAAGTATGGAGTATCCTTTCTCCCTCATTTTTGGGTTCAGGAAAAAAAAACAGGGTAATTTGGCTTAAAGTAAACTCAGATCTATCACTTTAGGCATAAACAAATGTTTAGTTCTCAATGAAAGCTTTTTTCTATGCAAAATGAGATAGGGTTGACTTACCATAAGAGTATGCAGCACAGAAGCTCTTCTTGCAGAGGTCAGAGCAATCAGTTTTCCATGTTAAGAACCTCAAGTCAGCCTGATGACCTGGTTTGAATGAAGCAAGTTTTAGCTTCTGTAACTCAAAATTAAGATCTCATGGAGGGGCCCAGAAAGGGCCATTGTTTTTCTTGGAGGTCTCTTTTGCAAAACCCCTTTCAAAAACATTTTATCATGATATTTATTTGACCATGTCTGGCTCTGTCTTCCAGGCCTACTTGCATGAAGTCCTGGAGCAGAATTTTACCAGATAAGTGTTCAGAGAGGAAGGAAAGAGGTCTTGGAAGACACCCTGATCTTGTTTCCATTTGTGAGTGTCTGCCTTTATCCTGTTCAGCTTGTCCACCTCACAATGTTGCTGACAGGATGAAGGATGCTTGAAAAGAGAGACAGTGCTGTAAAAGCTATATCCCAATCTAACATGGCTAGTCTGCAAAGGGGTAAGACCTGGGTCCCACCTGTTTATGTACCATATGACTCTGGTATTGTCTGTAACAAGATGAAGAGGTCCGGAGAACCAAGGATGATTCAGAGTGTTGAGTGCTTTGATTAGATCAAGCATCTCTTTTTTATTTATGTGGTTGTGCCTGTCCTTGGTGTCCCAAACACTTTGCACTTTTCTGTCTCCGGATACTGCTCTCCATGCAAAGTCTGAAGCATCTGTGGTGGCTGACTTCTTTAGATCAGGGAGGGAGAAGGGGAGACCTGAATTTAAGAATATGTGTTGCCTCTACCAAGTGATTTCTCTACCGACAAATCCCAGAACTTGGATTTGAAAAGATAATGGTACTGGGGCTATGGAGACTTCAGATACCATTTTATCTTTCTCATGAGAAATATTGCCAGGGGTATCATAAGAATCATAAATGCTATAAGTCCCCAAATCCTGACGTATTCCCCTCACAGACTGGGGCCTGGGTAAAAAAAAATCCCTCAAAACTGATCTAGATAAAGCTCTATTTTTTTCCTTGGGAAGGAAAGCTGTTTGAACTGAGGTGTCCAGCAAACACCCCAGGAACACAAGTCTGTGCGATGGAGTCAAAATTGAATTTTGAATGTTCTGTTGGAAGCCCAGCTTATGTAAGAGATCTCTCACTCGAGAGAAAGAGACTCCTGGCACTTTGAAAGAGACTCTGCAAAGATAAGAATCATCTAAATATGGAAAATGTGGATACCCTGTAGCCTGCAATGAACTATAACTGTAGCTAGACACTTTGTAAACACTCTTAGTACAGTGGTTAGTCCAAAGGGTAAGGCAGACAACTGATAATGTGATCCAGATACACATAAGCATAACCTTAAGAAACACCTGGAATCCTGATGAATAAGGACGTGACCAACAGAATTGTTAATGATAGCAGCAACTTCCCCAGGAATGGCTACAACATTCTGACTAAACAGGGAGGACTTCTCGGCTCCCTTTTCCAGGACCGACAACATTGGCTCTCTCTTGCCCAACAGTCACTGAGGATGTTTTTAACCCCTGGTCCATAGTGGCTGTAGGTGCTACACCAGAGGGATCCAAGGTAAAAGATGCATGGTCTGAGGAACCAGCTTTGGCCACAGTTGAGTCACTAAGCTGTGGCTGAGACAAAGTGCAAACCTATGCTGCAATTTGCCTCATATTTGGTCGGCTCTGTTTGTGTTCAGTGTTCCAATCCACTTCCTTGTCATTAAACTTGTGTTTACTTTTTTTGCATATCACTGAGAACTGAAGTCACTAAATAATGATGTGAGTTTCAGATTTATCTCCTTTCCTTCAGAAAATGCATGCTAACAATTAGCTTAGAAGTTAGCAGAGAAAATAAAGGCTGCTCGTCCCTCTTAAAACTGATGACTTCTAGAGAAAGTGGTAAATTACACTTAATAAATAATGACAAATCTGAGAATAATTACTTATAGATTTAATGTCTTCAGAAAATGTATATTAATTCACCTCTTCTTATTTTGTTACCATCTCAACTTTCTCAAGTTAGTAGTACTAATATTTTGAGTATCCATGATTGTCCTTGTTGATTTGTTCCTGATTTGTTGAAAACTGTGGATGTTGACTGGCTGATGACTTTTGGAGAAAAGTTTGTGAATTAAACTTAATAAATAATAATAGTTAGACTTATACATTCTTTTACTTCAGAAAATGTATACAAATTCATATTTTCCTTTGTATTGGTAGTTTGTTACATGGTCAAGCCAAAAATTATGCCCCTTTCCTGTGGAAAACAAATAAGTCGGTAAAATTTTAAAGTTCTAAAAAGTCACTCCCCCCAAAAAATACAGTAAAATGAATTTTAATACACTTTATCAGCCACCAAAAGTAAAATAAACATCATTTTCATTAGTAGATTTTCATATTGCTTTTCACTACCATATTTTTGGTTTTACAATTTTTCATGATAAAAATGGTTTTAAACTGTTAACAAATTTTAAGCTGACAGGAAAAAAATGCCCTTCCATTTAAAAGTACAGTTAAGTATCATGACAGTCTATTAAAATACAAACTCCTTATCAGAAAAATAACTTTCATAATTAGGAAAGTACATTTAAGCAATAACATTTTAAATGTGAATTTTATTTCCCCCAAAAGGAACTTATCTACTTAACAATGGAAGAGCACAGCTGACTGTAGATCCTCAAAACCAGGAGCACTCTGGTGGCAAGAAATCTTTGAAAGGCTTGTCACCCATACCTTGCTTTTTAGGCAGCTTAGCTTGAGCTACCTAATGGGTTAGGCATGTGGAAGATGCCCTGAAGCTCTGGAAGCTGTCCGGCTGTTATATCCTCGGCAGGATCTAACATATATAGGTAAGATTAGTGCAGCAGTGATCAATATGATGAACATCCTCATGAACAAAAGAATGTTAATTATATGGCACTTGATGATATGAAACATCTTTTATCTAGAATTCTAATCAGAGAACTATATTAGCAAACTCACTGTGGTGCCATGATTGATGGAAGAATAAAACAACAATGCAAACAAACCTCTCAACTGTCCAGATTTTGTCTCATATTTTTGGTCTGGTCCTCATAAGATTTGTGATTTTCTGGCAAATCGCAATGGATTGACGTCACTAAATAATGACGTACATTTCAGTTTTAGACCTTATACCCTTCAGAAAATGCACGTTAACACAAATTCTGTTAACATGCAACTTCTTAAGTTTATTAGAGCAATATTTAAAACCTGTCGCTATTTTGGGGCCTTTGTTTCCTCATTATTTTAGGCTTTTTGCAAATTTATTGTGCTAAGAGATTGAGAGGTATGAGCAAACGTAAGCAACCTGTGTTAATATTTCTAAAAAATAAAGCAGTTCACTATTACTAGATAGCTTGGGATTGTGCCATACTGATATTTATTGCTTGCTTTGGTGCCTGCAGTCTCCACTGATTTTTTGCTTTCTCTCTCAAATTCTCTCTTTTTGCCCTGTCTTTCAGTTTATTCGGCTATCATTTTATTACACAGCACTGTGTTCTTGTTTAAAGGTATTGCATGATTTGAGATGTTTTGAAATAAATCAAGGTCTTATCATTCCTTGGCTCTAAAATCGGCCAGTGGTGCCAACAGATAGTAGTTTTATCTGGCCTTTCTCTACAGTAATGATGGCGTGTGGCCAGTATGTGACAGGATTTCACAAACAATTAAAGTGCTCACATAAATCTTTAGTTTACTTTGATTCTACTTTCTTCTCATGAGGAAGAACAGAATGAGAATGAGGAATGTTTGTGGTTGATATAAAAAAGTTGAGAATTTGTCTACTACACTCGTGTTTTAAAAAAAATGTGCATCGTTGCCACACATGGTAGAAGTGAAATTTATGTAAGGAAGTGCGAAGGAAAGCAAATGGTACAGTACAGTATAAGCAAATGCACTTATAAGCCTA
Source organism: Protopterus annectens (assembly GCF_019279795.1). Taxonomy (NCBI): domain Eukaryota; kingdom Metazoa; phylum Chordata; order Ceratodontiformes; family Protopteridae; genus Protopterus; species Protopterus annectens. The sequence continues at coordinate 129,147,878 of NC_056743.1, read as the reverse complement.
GATATTTTATGAAACTGTCTGAAATATTAAATATGTACTGCCGTCATCCTAAACTGATGCCTGCATGAACCCAACAGTTCTTTCACTAAGTAGATTCAATGTTCTGATCACTTTGTGTTCGTGTGTGTGTGTGTGTGTGTGTGTGTGTGTGTGTGTGTGTGTGTGTGTGTGTGTGTACTGAAACGAGGTAGAGCTGTAAAACTGGCGGAGTTTGCATTGGAACTCGTAGTACCTTTCTAAACTGATGCCTGCGTGAACCCAGTAGTTCTTTCACTAAGTAGATTCAATGTTCTGATCACTTTGTGTTTGTGTGTGTGTGTGTGTGTGTGTGTGTGTGTGTGTGTGTGTGTGTGTGTGTGTGTGTATGTGTACTGAAACAAGGTGGAGCTGTAAAACTGGCAGAGTTTGCATTGGAACTTGTAGTACCTTTCTAAACTGATGCATGCATGAAACCAAAAGTTCTTTCACTGAGCAGATTCAGTGCTCTGATCACTTTGTGTTTAAGTGTGTGTGTGTATGCACATGCGCTCGAGAGTGTGCATCTAGTGAAACAAGAGGTGGAGCTGTAAAAGTGCTGGATTTTAAGTTGGAACTCACACTACCTTTCTATGAGGTAAACTCACAGCACTGTGTGCTGTGAGCGAAGTCTACCTTCCTTTTCTGTTTCACTCTGAGATCGCACTACCATGCCTTAAGAAGTTTCACTTCAAAATTATTTCGCTAGCCTATCCAGAAATGTTATTATTTAGATTAACTGAGATGTGTTTAAGTAACTGATACTGTTTATACTTTGAAGTCATTACAGTGGTACAGACACCCCAGTGGTTTTGTACTAAAGAAATATCTGCAATCAAAGTTTGTGTGTATTCATTCTCTGGTACGGCTATCCTTTTATGAAAATTATCTGTGCTCTTTCTAGCAACATGGATAAAAACTTTCTAGTTATACTACTGAATAGTTATTTTCCAGTGCACCAGAGACATTTTCTTTCCTTCCTTCAGTGAAAACTATAGACCCATTAACCTGGGTTTATTGCCTTCCTTTAGATACAAGGAGAAATATATTTGTACTCCATCATCTGGAAGGAATATACTTTGGACACAAATACCCTCAGTAAGATGGTAAAGAGAGTTACCAAATCTATAGTGTTCACTTGTCCGCATTCACCTAGGGTTACAGAATTGACTGCCATGGAACTTCATACTGTTCTAGACTGATTTTGCTTGCTGCTTCCTCTGAGAGTTGTACCAGGATGTACTGTGCATGCACATGTTCATGAACATGAGGACACATGTACAGTACATGTCTGAGTGTTGCAGCTGCTCCCTCAGAGTTGTACCAGGATGTACTGTGCATGCACATGTTCATGAACATGAGGACACATGCACAGTACATGTCTGAGTATTGCTGCTGCTCCCTCTGAGAGTTGTACCAGGATGTACTGTGCATGCACATGTTCATGAACACGAGGACACATGCACAGTACATGTCTGAGTGTTGCTGCTGCTCCCTCTGAGAGTTGTACCAGGATGTACTGTGCATGCACATGTTCATGAACATGAGGACACATGTACAGTACATGTCTGAATGCTGCAGCTGCTCCCTCAGAGTTGTACCAGGATGTACTGTGCATGCACATGTTCATGAACATGAGGACACATGCACAGTACATGTCTGAGTGTTGCTGCTGCTCCCTCAGAGTTGTACCAGGATGTACTGTGCATGCACATGTTCATGAACATGAGGACACATGCACAGTACATGTCTGAGTGTTGCTGCTGCTCCCTCTGAGAGTTGTACCAGGATGTACTGTGCATGCACATGTTCATGAACATGAGGACACATGCACAGTACATGTCTGAGTATTGCTACTGCTCCCTCTGAGAGTTGTACCAGGATGTACTGTGCATGCACATGTTCATGAACATGAGGACACATGCACAGTACATGTCTGAGTGTTGCTGCTGCTCCCTCTGAGAGTTGTACCAGGATGTACTGTGCATGCACATGTGCATGAACATGAGGACACATGCACAGTACATGTCTGAGTGTTGCAGCTGCTGTTTGGCTTCTTGATATATTCTGGCAACCATCCTAAGTTGGTTTGTTTTGCTTGTCTTTCGGCTTTTTCCCGGTAAGGGGTTGACTTCTATTCAATTTCATAATTGTAACATGTTTTTATTATTTTGTTGTAGTTATTTGGCATCGAAGATTATCATTTTTAAGTTTACTTTTGCTGTTTTAGGAGGTTAACAAGGTGGTGGCTGTAGAAATCTTTATTACCACATGTCCAGCAAACTGCTTTCTCTGAGTTAAGCGGGATTTACCAGGATACACTAATTGCTCTGACCAACCACTGCTAACTCATTATGATACTAATTTTTGCTTGTTGTATAATATGATACAGAAACCTTGTGCTGAACAAAATGGTAGAATGGTGCTTGTGAGAGTAAATTCAATGATGAAAAATCATCAGTGTCTTGCTGGTTGTGAATACAAGAAATTATTGAAAATACTATATACAACACAGCAAGAGAAAGTATAAAATATGTTTGGGTTTTAAAACGACACAAAAAAAAATCATTCTGAACAACACAATGGGGGGGGGTGGAAAAAACAGCATAAATGATGTGAAGTAGAAACAAAACAAGTACACAGGGAAACGCTTTACACTGTGTGTACTGAACAGAAAATGGCAGGAAAAAATACCTTTGTTGGACTACAAAGGTATTTTTACAGCCATTTTCTGCTCAGTACATGCAATGTAAAGTTTTCTCCTGTTAACACAATGGGGGTATTCAGAAATACTTAAGGTTTTTGCAGTGCAATAAGGACCACAGCCCCATTGTGTTTTTACTGAATATGTCCTGTGCGTGCATATGCTCATAAACACAATGATGTCTACACAGCATATTTTAGAGTGTTAAAGCATTTTTAATACAATTATGTAAGCAATCAAGTTAATTGGAATATGCAGTGATATTATATATGACAGAAAGGGGTTGCAGGCTGTGTGTCTTTAAATGCTAATGGACTAGATACAGGAATCTGCATATCACCATTTCATCTAAATTGTTCATTTGGAATACAGACATCATGGAGGTTAGACTATATTCTTGGTGTCTTTGTCTTAACCACTTGCTACAAATACCACATAAAGTCAGAAGTCAAGAAATGCAAACTAGAACTGGAGAAATATATTTGCATAAGTGAAAATATGCTTGTCTTAAAAAGTTGTTGTGTCTGAAAATAAAGAACTATACTTCACAAAGGAAAATAATGTTCAGCTGCTCTTTCTGGAATTTTTCTACTGCATTGAAATTTCACAGACGATTAAAGCATTATATCTAGCTTTTCGTTTAACTCTTCAGAGGGAGTGAATTAGCTTAGAAGCTGTGCTGTGTCTGCAAATTCACATGCATGGCATACTTTGACAATGCAAAACATTCTAACCATGGTGCTTAGCATCATAATGGCACTCTGCACAACATTTAGATCAACATTTAGATCAGTTTTTACAAGCACTTTTTTTGAATTACACAATTTCACATCACCATATTCCTAAAATCAAATTACTTCTTATTTTCTAACACCTTTATTGAATTATCATTTAAGATATAGGTAAAAGTAGATTTATATAAAAGAAAAACATGGTAACGTTGACAGTTACAAACATTAAATATCACATATATTCTTTTATACACTCATAATTAAACATTACCTAAATTGATCAATTCCTGCCTTCCCTTAAACCTCACGCCTCCAAATTCTGCATGTACTGTTCACACATTTCCGTTTTCCTATGTAATTTGTTCTCATCCTTTACTAAAAATCCCACTTCCAGTTCTTTTATGTCTGTTATAATATTCATTACTTCAAATACAGTTGGTTTAGACTTTGATTTCCATTTTCTAGTGATTTGATTGCTTTCTGGCAGCCACCAGAATTAAGCTTAACAAGGCAATTCAGATCCTGTATCCCAACTCAAACAAAAAAATAAATAATTTCCTTAATTATATCCATTTGCTCACCCAATATTTCTGGCAGACTACTCTGTAGGGAATTTTTAAAGTCTACCAATTCATTACACTCCCAGAATATATTTTCCCAGCTACTTCTTTCTTTCCTATCACACCTCCAGCATTTGCTATCTACCCAGGAAAAATTTATTTGGAGTCTGCTTGGGGATATAAAAATACCCATACAAACACTTCCAAGAAAAATCTGAACTCTTTTAGACTTTGTTGCGTATTTTTGAGGCATACATGTGTCTTCCCATTCTTTCCTTGGGAATTGCTCGTCCAGTCTCTTCCCAATACTTTCTAACCTCCTCTGATTGATTCCGGTAATTATCATGCAATATTTTATATGCCCTAGTAATCATCCAATTTTTAAAAGCAGCTTCTGTTCTAGATTTAGCTAAAAACTCTACCAGAGCATGTCTTTCACTTAGGATTCCCCTATCCCTTTCTCTTTGCCTGCACTGTGATACCAATCTGTGATAGGGAAAGCAGTCTATAGCCTGCAGTCCAGGTCTTTTTGACCTCTTCCCATTCTACTACCTTTCCCTTTTGAGTTAATTGCTCCCAGTACCTTGTTTCCTTGCGAGTTTTTTCCAGTAAATTACAGCACCCTCGTACATACTCTCTGTACCACTAATTGCATTCATCCCTACTGGCAGAATCTCCTTTCCCCAGTCTCATGTTGGTTTAGTTCTTAGGATCCTTTCTGCTACTTCACGAATATGATATTTTCCTTTTTTAATTTCTCTAAGTTTTTTGGGTTTCTAATACAATGACGGGAATGGACCCCTTTCCTAAGTCAAGGTATAATTAAAGTTCATGAAATTAGCATTGTTTTCATTTTTGATGTTAAAAATCAAAAAAGCATCCAGGAAAAACAAGCCAAATTCCTCTTTGCTTTCTCTTTATTAGGTGAAGCGCTTTTCATTTGCTAAATAGCAAACTTCATCAGACCAAAATACATTAAAAAAGAAGCAATGTCTTAAATAGCCATCTAAACTCACGCCCCCTTCCATTAACAAAAGGAAATGATGTCACCATCATCCATAAACCTACTTATATAAAATATACTAAATAAATCATGCCGCCATTAAAATAACATACAAAACAAAAATATATATACATATTAATAATGTATGCAAAAAATTAGAAAAGCCTGAAGATAAATTCATTTTTATGTATAAAAATACCCTATAAAATGGCATATGTCCTATATAATATATATATATATATATATATATATATATATATATATATATATATATATATATATATATCCTATTAAAAACTTTTATACAACATTATACCTATGAATATTGTGAGTTCTTTGAACAAGACACAAATAGTGAAGAACAATCATTGACCTACCTAAGCAATGCTTTTAGTTTCAATAAACTATTGATTGCACATTAATAATTGAGTCCTGGCCAAACATAAGAATGCAGGGAAAGTTGTTACATTAATTCAGCCTTTTCTAAATACAGCATCCAAGGACTCCCCTAGGTTGCTCATACACCTGCTATATGCCACCACAAAACAAACCCATATTCTCTATTGACATATATGTCCTTAGAAAAAGCATTTCACAGGTTCATAGATTAGTACTAAGCTAACTGCCCTTGCAAGCCATTTGAAGCCTAGCCAATTATCCCTTGTGAGACTCAAACCCTGCACCTTTTGTTTGTAAGGCAAACACTTTAACCATTAGGCCACCCTCCTAACTCAAAATCAAGCCCTGTACCTTGTGTCTGTGAGGTAAACAGCTTAACCATTATACCAACCACTAACCCCTTGACAGGGGCACAGGAATTTGTTAAATTACCTTTCCTAATAGCATATAAATGCTCATATACTCTTTCTTTTAGGGATCTAATAGGTTCATAGGTAGGTACTAGGCTATCAGCCCAAAGGCCTAAGAAAGCCTAGCCAACAAGGTTACCTGGCTTACGCCACCCAAGAAAGTTAATTTCCTGTGCCCCTGTCGAGCAGAGCCACAGAAGTAATCCCCGGGGTGTATTTCCTATTTCCCATCTACTCATCAAGATTTTTATTGAAGATTCCTAATGAGGAACTTTGCTTGACATAGATGGGTAGCTTGTTCCAGAGTATAGGAAGCCTCTGGGACAGGAATCTATCTCTCCAGCATGTTCTGTTTATTGTGGTGACAAGGTTTAGGTCCCTACAGCATGTAGCTCGGAAGGATTGGGATTTCTTTAGGTGAAGCATGTCCAACAGCTCTGGGTTTAACATAGCTTTATATGTTAGGCAGAGATCTCCTCGGAGTAGGCGATATGCTACAGAGTAAAGCTGGAGTTTTTTGAGATCGTCAGTGTAGGGCATCTGTATGAGGCCAGTAATCCTCTTTGAGAGGTACTTCTGTGGCCTTTCTAGCTGCTGTAGATGTCTTGTGAGGTACATTCCAAAAGGGGCATTGTATTCTATAATGGCTCTAATGAGTGATGAGTAGAGGGGAACAATGACCTCTTTTTTCCTAGATGAGAACCCTTTTGTGATGAGGTGTGCCACAGAGAATGATTTCCTGACTACTGTGGCAATGTGATTATCAAAGGAGAGACTACTGTCCACCTGAGTCCCAAGGTGTCTTATCACACATTCGGCTTTAAGTTGACTGCCGTTTGTGTGTTAGTTCATGGGTACAGAGTTTTTATTAAAGGGTATGACAATGCACTTTTAGGCATTTAACTTGAGGCCATGCCTCTGACACCAGGTATCTGTCTCAGTGAGGCCCTTCTGTAGGATGCCCACATCATTTTGGGACTCAACCATGGCTCCTATTTTGCAGTTATCTGAGAACTTCATTAGCCAGATGCTTTCTGTGTTAGCCTGTACTTCAGAGAAGTAGATACCAAACAGGAGAGGTCCCAGGACTGAACCCTGTGGTACTCCACTTGTCGCAGGTTTGATTTGGAGTCTGCAACTTTTACAGTGTGGGCTCTGTCAGTGAGCCAGTTGGCAACCCATCTTGTGATGAAGGGATTTATACCTAGTTTAGTGAGTTTAGCTATAATTCCAGAATGGGGGATGGTGTTGAAAGCCTTGGCGAGGTCAAGATAGGCTGTGTAAACCATCTTACCCTCGTCTACGGCTTTGGTGACTGCCTCAAAGAAGTTGATCAGGTTCAGAAGGCATGATCTGCCTTTCACAAACCTGAACTGGGTGGGATCCAGAGTTTGGAAGTTACCAATGTCTTTGTTTATGAGTTTCATAATGTTACGTTCCATGGCCTTGCAGACCAAGCTAATGGGGCGATAGTTCCCTGGGTCAGTGGTGGCTCCCCCTTTGTGGAGTGGGATAACTGTTGTTGTGTGCCATTCAGTGGGCACAAAGCCTGATTGAACATGGTGCTTAGGTAGGGAGCCAGTTTGTTCTGAAGTTCATGTAAAACGCAGCCTGAGATGTTGTTGGATGCTGGGTTGTTGGTTTTAGAGAGTGCAGCTTTTACCTGCGTAGTTGTGATTACAGGGACTCTGCATTCTTCCTGTATAGATATGGGCCCTTTAGAGGGGGGGGGGTAAAGTTAGCACTGAACCTATCTGCCAGGATGTTGGCAATATCAGGTGGTTCTGTAATTTTCATGCCGTTGTGCTGTAACTCAGAGCAGATCTGAGTGTTGCTATTGAGATTCTTGACATAGCTATAGAATGCTTTGTGGTTGCCCCTAGAAACAGTGGCAATTTTATTTTCATAGCTAACTTTGGAGGATCTTATAAGGGATCTCAGCTTCTTACTGAGGCTGACCAGGGAGCTCCTCCACTCATGGAATTTTACTCTCTTTTGCAACAGTTTCTTCCTTCTGTTGTCGAGTTTGTTTTTGGCAGGGGGCCACCAGATTGGCTTCCTTTTTTTGGAGGACAGTGTCTTGGTTCTGTTTGGGATAGCACGATCCATGCACTCATGTAAATGCTTATAGAGTGCATTTGTGTAGGATTCAGCAGTTGTAACTGTATTGTCCATCTGCATGGGTGTCATGAAATTCACCACTTCTGTCTTAAGAAGCAGGAAGTTGGCTTTGGAGAAATTTTTTACCGTGGTTTCCTTAATGGTGGGTGGGGATGGGATGCGGATATCTAGGGTGATTAGCTTATGGTCGGATCTGACCAATGAAGAGTTGGCTTCAGGTGTGGAACACTGGTCGCTCATGTTGGTAATGACTAGGTCTAGGATATTGTTGCCCCTGGTGGGGGTGTGGATAAGTTGATCCAGGGCACTGTAATTTATGAATTCCAGAAAGTGTTGAGCGAAGGAGTTGGTACATGAGTAGTTTTCCCAGTTAAATCATTAGGGTGTATGGTTGAACCCTAATATTTTCCAGTATATCAATAAAAGAGGAGTGGGAATCATGGGGCATGGTGGGGGATCTGTAGCAAGCTACAAGCTGGATTGCAGTTTTGCCCAGAGTAAGTTGCACTTGGATAACCTCGGATGTATTATGCTGCGCAACTAGCCTGAATGTGTGGATATCCTTAATGAATATGGACACACCTTGCCTTTGGTGTTCTGTTCCAGGTTAGTTGGCCGAAAAGTGTGGTATGAGTTATAGCCTGGTAATGCAGGGGTGCTCTCTAGAGCCTTGAACCAGGTCTCAGTCACTGCACAGATATTGATGTTCTCCATTTTAAGGAGTGCCTCTAGTGAGTGCATTTGAGATTTAGACTTCTAGCATTGAGTAGCATTGCCCTCAGTTGTTGTCTTTCCTATGTAATAGGACAGACATTGTCTGCACTTGGCAACATATACCACCCCCTTAGAAATGCAATTCAGTTTATGATGGATAAAAATTTTTTACCATTGATTTCTACTGAGTGACCCTGGAGCATGAACTTGCAAAAATTACACATCCCACATTGCTTCATACCTTCTACTGATATTTTATTGGAGTTATGGCACATCTCAATAAGGTTCTTCATATTTCTACCCCTCCTTGCTATCATTTTAATACCCTCCTGAAATTTATTACAAAAGCCAGCATCATAATCAATAAACTTCCAATTCTTTAACATAATTGCCTTAATCTCATAAAAATGTGCACTAAAGGTTGTAATGAATGCAGTTGCATAATCCATTTCCTTATGGGAGCCCTTGCTCCGAATGTCTGGCATCCTTGTGAATTAAGGATGGGGGTAAAATTACCCTTAGTCCTTTTAAACCTGACTTCTACAAACAACTCATTCAACAATCCTGCCGGATAGCCCCTATTAGTAAACATGGCCATAAGAATCCTACACTCCAACAAGAAATCTTCATCCAGACTCACCATCCTAGTGGCCCAAACCAATTGCCCCTTAATGACCACTCTTTTATTAGATGAAGGATGGGAACTGGTAAAATGGAGGGAAGAATTTGAGTAAGTGGGTTTCCTGTGTATTTTAGCTTCAAATCTTCCGTTGTTACTATCCTTACTAAGATTAACATCCAAGTAGTTGATTTCCTGATAATCAATGGTGTGTGTGAATTGCAAATAATGTGTGGTACTGTTAATATAAACCAAAACGTCTTCTGCAGCCTGTTGATTTCCCTTCCATAGGATAAAAATATCATCCAAAAATCAGAGATATAAAACTATTTTACTAGAGAAAGCACTATCCAGGATGTACTTCTTTTTCCTTTGTGCCATCACTAGATCGGCAAAAATGGTCCCACAAGGCGACCACATCACAACCCAGACCTTTTGTAAATAGTAGCTGTTATTAAACATAATATAATTATTGGGAGGACATCATCAAACAAATCAGAATAGAGAGTGATGTCTGATTGAGGTACCCTTTGCTCAAACAAAAATTGCTCTACAGCTTGAATACCCTCTTGTTGTGGTATGACGGAAAAAAGATCCTTGACATCAACCGTCAAAAATAACACCTCACTAGGGTACTTAATAGCATAGATTAAGCTAAGAAAGTGCCATGAATCTTTACATATCTGCATTTGCCCATCCGCATATTTCTTGAGCCTACTATCAAGGAATTTTGCACAATCATAGGTGATGCAATTACGCCCATCAACTATGGGCTGAAAAGGTGAGTTGGACACATTCTTGTGAATTTTGGGAGCACCAGAAAATAGAAGGGATAGAAGGTGAAATAACATGCAAATAGTTGTAAACATCAACATCAATCCTGTTTTCCAAAAATAAATCATTAAGAATTGCATTAATTCTCCTATATGATGCATTAAGTTCATTTCTAATAGCTTCCTCATAAGTGTTGGTATTAAGTATATCAAACAGCCACCGATCATAGTCATGTATATCCATGACAACAAGCCCTCCCCCCTTTATCTGGCTTCATAATTCTAATCTTCTGCTGCATCAGATATGCAAGTACTTCTCTTTCATGCCTGTTCAAGTTGTCTTGCCAAATCTGATGCTTACTAATTAATAAATGCCTTAAATCAACTTCACATGCCTTTTCAAACAAAATTAAAGCCAGATGCAAGGGCTAAATGTGCTACTAATACGAAATCCCATATCATGCTGATTATGCCCCTCTCCAAACATGACTCTGAAATTAAGTTTTCTCAAAAAAAGTTTTAAATCCATTAAAACTGCAGCCAAACATGCTCCGCTAGCCAGTACAAATGTGAGGCCTTTACTTAAAAGATTGGCCATTTCCTCATTTATAAGTGTATCAGCAAAATGATATATTATAAAATCCTGTGCAGTATTCATCATGATTTTGTGTTTCTGTTCATTTTCAAAATTGACATTATTAACATTGCCTACAACTTCATCATTACTTATGTTAAAAAAACACTCAGTCAATAATTGTTCCACGGATAGCGGTCCCATGCTCGGAAACCCCCCCCCCCCTCCTCTGATTCCTCCTCGATGGTGTGTAAAAATCCTGGTTGGAGCCGCAACCATGATTACCATTAATTATTGTTACAGTTCCTGATTCTTTCAGACCTTCTTAATGGTGGAAACTCCTACTTGTAGTTATTGACAAATTCAGAGTCATGGCCATCATTAGGGCCCAATTGCTCCTGCTGCTCATCATCATTAACCACCACCTCACCATTATTAGTGGTTACAGTTTGTCTTTCATTACTACTACTATCAATAGTATAGTAGCCCGAGGTGGTTTTGGGTAAGCTTGCCCTCTACCATACTATTGTTTGCCCCTAACCAGTTTATTATTGTTCTTTCTTTTTAAATCAATTATGTTGTTTTTGATGCTTGCATAAATGTGCTGGTGTCCATATTTATACCTATTATAGTCCACATCAGCCTGTAATTGTGCTTCCATTTCATTACATTGTACCAGCAAAACATCAATATCCTTAGCATTATATTTCATAAGTAATTCCAGCAGCTCTATACCATGTCTATCAAACATGGCAATCAATTCATGATGTAAAGGTGAATTTTCAATGAGCCCTGCTGGATAATGCCAAACTCTAAGGCCTTTAGGGACAACTCCATTAGTAATGCAGTCTTTCAAATAAACATTCTCCAACTGGAGCTTTTTTAACTTGAATAACTTTTTATCAAGTTCCTCAAGCCTGCCCTTAATGGTACTGCTGGAATTCCCATTAATGTGTGCCTCATTGACTACAGTATCCACCACAAGCCAATCTTTCAACATAGGAGGCTTCCTGCTAACATTATTAATGTCCGTGATATTAATAGACCCCTTGTTAGCTAAATCATTATTAAATTGCTCTGAAATATTGCCAATATTGTTGTGTTCATTATTAGAAGAGTTAAGCTCCATACCTGATTGTAATAATCGAGTAGCACCTGCTCATTGTTCTAAAACAGGATGGTGTTGTTGTATGTGTCCAAAACTCACACCCTCCAACTGCTGAGGTCCATTGGAGCCGCTATTCCTGCAGAAAAGACAGAGAAGACGAAATTTGCTGTAGATTCAAATTATTCCCTTCAACTGCCATGGCATTAGAAGGTGACTGCTGTCGTTGCACTGGTGGAAGGGATGCTACTGCCATCTGCTGGCTAAACAACAAAGTTTGGCTGCTTTTGATGGTTTTGATATTATTGGCCAAAGCATCCACACTCTATGTTAGCCCATGTATCAACTTCATCAATTTAGTAATGCCTCAGTTCTGCTCTTCCTGGGAAAATAACATTGGAAAAGTAACAGAAGAAGAATTGCCGCCCTTCATAGCTGCAATATGTAACTACTCAAAAACGACAGTGACAAACTGTATAAAAACAAAAAAAGCAACCAGGAAAAAATTGCCAAATTCCTCTTTTCTTTCTCTTTATTAGGTGAAGCACTTTTTGTTTGCTAAATAGCAAACTTCATCAGACCAAAATACATTAAAAAAGAAGCAATGCCTTAAATGACCCTCTAAACTTACACCCCCTTCCATTAACAAAAGAAAATGATGTCACAGTCATCCATGAACCTATTTATATAAAATATACTAAATAAATCATGTTGTCATTAAAATAATATACAAAACAAAAAAATATATACATATTAATAACGTATGCAAAAAATTAGAAAAGCCTAAATAACTTGAGATAAATTTATTTCTGTGTATAAAAATACCCTATAAAACAGCATATGTCCTATATAAAATATATATGTCCTACAAAAAGCTTTTATAAGATATTATACCTATGAATATTGTGAGTTCTTTGAACAAGATACATATAGTTAAGAACAATCATTGACCTACCTAAGCAATGCTTTTAGTTTCAATAAACTATTAATTGCACAGTAACCAGGACTTCTTTATAGGATATATATATTTTATATAAGACATATGCCATTTTGTAGGGTATTTTTATACACAAAAATCAATTTATCTTAAGCTATTTAGGCTTTTCTAATTTTTTGCATGCATTATTAATATGTTTTTTTTGTTTTGTATGTTATTTTAATGGCAACATGATTTATTTAGTATATTTTATATAAATAGGCTTATGGATGACTGTGACATAATTTCCTTTTGTTAATGGAAGGGGACATGAGTTTAGAGGGTTATTTAAGGCATTGTTTCTTTTTTAATGTATTTTGATCTGATGCAGTTTGCTATTTAGCAAACGAAAAGTGCTTCACCTACTATAGAAAAAGAAAAGAGGAATTTGGCTATTTTTTCCTGGATGCTTTTTTGTTTTTATACAGTTTGTCACTGTCATTTTTGATCAATTTTTGATGTTAGCCAGAAGTGCTTTTTGCAGCACCCTCAATCTGCCTAGTAATAAGTCCTTCAGCAATTCGTAGGGAGTTACATGTATCGGTAACATGTCTAAGCATGATTATAAATTCTTTTTTATAAGACCCATTGCTCCTACTACTACTGGAACTGTCTTGGTTGTCTTTCTTTCACATTGTCCTTATTTCTGCCTGCAAATCCTGGTACTTTATGACTTTGTATAGGTCTGTACATAAGACACTGTAGTCACTGACTGTAGCAATTTCAATAATTAATGCTACTTTTGTCTTATTTTCATGGACTACTATAGCTGTTTTTCTTGCATCTATTTTTTGAACTGATGATAATGGATGATCCCATGCAATAAAAATGTCATCATTTTCTATGATGCTTCGTGGCTCACATTTCCATTGTTTTTCACCTACTTCAATATTATAATGTTTGCACAATCCCCAATGCAATAATCTTGCTACATTATCATGCCTTTCAGTATACAATCTTTCTGCTATTAATATATCACAACCAGCAACACGATTTGCAACTGTTTATTATTACAAAACCTAAAATTTGTCTGTTTCTCCCTGTGACTCCCCAGCACTAGCCCAGTAATCAAGGAGCCTCAATTCTCACCACTGGCAACAGTGGAGGATGTACACACTGGGAGGATGACAAGTACACATAGTAAAGTGCAATTTCCCTTAAGAGCACATGGAGACCACAGTCAGCCTTGGGTTGGTTTCTCCCTCTTTCTCCAGATCCCCAATAAGACTCCCCAGTGGCCCAGCTATAGAGCTAAGTCCTTAGCCAGGGTTCCAAGCCAAGTCCTCCAATACTCTCTTTGTCCAACCAGTGCTTCGTGTCCCTGCCCAAGTAGCTGACATACACACATACTCCTGGAGATTTATTTTACTCACACACACACACACACACACACACACACACACACACACACACACACGTTTACTAGCTATGCCCCCTTCTGCACAGACTATAAGATAGTTACCACTGCCACCAGAACTCCTTATCAGCTACTTTAAATCCCTTAGCAAAGGGTGGCAAATCCTACTATGCAGTGTTACTATTAATCCAAATGGTAGTTTGACCAAGCGCCAGGCTATTAGGAGTAGTCTGTACAGTGTCACCAAATAGATATGCAAGTACTGTAAGAACTTAAATTTCTCTAAACAGACCAGCCACAATTGATAGGTTTAAATATATTTAATAATAAATAATAAAATAACAACACAATACCCAGTAAGTAATCAGAGTTCAAAATCACAGGAAATATTTAAAACAACATTGCAGGACAGTCCCAAATAAATACAAAAAATATCTAAGCTATACTTTACTATATTCCTATCTGAATCTAAGAGAGTTACAATGCCCTACTTACTTACAGAACATCAAGCAGGCATACATGGTGACTCCTGTTAAAATATATATGTCTAAACTGTTACAATAGTGCATATACATTTCTGCTCAGTACTTTAAAAATATCTCTTCTGGTCCAGCAGATTGATGTTCTATTATAGTGGTAACACAAGCAACTGCATAAAGGTGGTATTCACAAATGGCATATAATTATTTACAAATTCCAGCGAGCTGGACTGGCAGTATTTCCCTTTGTCATACTCCTACATGTTCAATGGACTTTGTAAACCAATGTGTACACAGTCCACTATCTTGAGCCGCCAATATTAACCTTTCATCTTTTGGTTTAAATTCACCTCTCTTTAACCATTCCTGTTTTCGATCCTGAACAACATGAGGTTGTTCCCAGAGTTTCTTATACCTGCAGTTAAATTTATGCATTCGCCACATTTCTTGCCTTTTCATCTGATCCTCCACGTTATATTCTCCCTTTTGTTTTTTTTGTTTTTTTTTTTTGTTTTTGTTTTTTTTGGTGCATTCAGTTGCTACCTGATTTTTATCTACTTCTGGTTTGGTTTCCATTCCTGCTTGTGATTCCTGCTAAACTAAGCAGGGAAGTCATCTTAGACTTGTTCTCCTCATGTTTCAAAACTTTCCCTACATTTGGGTCTTGTGAGGTCAGCAGACATGTTTGCAGTCCCACTATTACAGATCTATACATGCAATCAATTTCGAGGAGGCCCATACCTCAATCAGAATGGCGAATATATAGTCTTGGTATGCAATGATTTTTATAAATCATTTGATCAGCATGAAGTACCCTTCTTGTTTTCCTGTTCAAACTATCGAACACCTTTTGGGGCCAGTCAATCACTCCAAAACTGTAAGTTAGGACAGGAAGAGCAGATTGTTTATAACTTGGACTTTGTTCCTAGATGCCAGTGCTGTTTTTAGTATTAATTTAAGCCTTATACAATACTCCTTACTGAGTTATATTCATATTTGTTCATGTTTTATTGTTGATCCTTCATCAATTCTCAAATATGTATACACTTCCTCTTTCTCAAGTTCTTTTATATCACATTCCTGTCCCAACTTGATGTTTTCTTGGTGCTGTAGCTTTCCTCTTTTAAAGGTTGCTTTTGCACATTTATCAAGATCAAATGACATTCTTATATCATCTGAAAAAGTTTTAACCACTTGCAGTTGTGTTTTCAGTTCCTCATCTGATGAACAATACAGTTTTAAATCATCCACAAAAAGAAGATGAGAAGTCTTTATACACTTTGTTGTTTTTCTGGGAGCCAAATTATAGCCATGACCTAATCTGTTAAGTAAAATAGAATAAAAACTGCACCTAAAGCTCACACACCAAAGATTTTATTTAAACAAAAAAGTAAGCGCTTTCACAACTAACCAAGTTGCTTCATCAGACAGCTAGTAAAATACTATAAAACATTTAAATAAGCAAAAGACATGTCAGGCGATCAGCACTGCTAAGGTAATTGGTTATAGTTAATTAAAAAATTGTCATAATTAGTTAAATAAAAAACACATGTGTGCTGTGCATTGTATAGCCTTACTAAGCTCTTATGAAAGTAGAGAAAACATTTCACATAAACAACAAAGTGGAAAGAGAACAACCCTGCCTGGTTCCTCTGTTCAGACACAAATTAGAGAGGAGCCCTCCCACTTTAATTTTTACCTTCAAGCCCTCATATATCCTCATAATTTACCTTCAAGTGCTCATATATCCTCATAATTAACCATATATTTATAACAGGTCTTGTCTTTCGGCTTTTCCCGGTTAGAACTCCGGTCCGCTAATGATTGGTAGTTGATTTTTACGTGCTGAGTTACCAGCCCTGACGCACAACCTTCAACGAAGGTATGCCCATTCACGCATGTCTCCACGCAGAAGATGTTCTTGCTGAGAATCGAACCGGACAGCATCTTACTGTGAGGCGACAAAGCTATCGCAGCACCACCACCGCAAAGCATATATTTATAACAGGACATGCAAATATTTCCATTGTCCTTCTCAAAAAATCCTAGCTTACTGTGTCAAATGCTTTCTTTGCATCAAAACCCAACAGCAGTAGCAGTATTTTCTTATGTACTGCTCCTGCCTGGATCGTCATTGTTCTATTAATGTTGTCAAATGTTTGTCTCCCCTTCACAAAACCACCTTGATCCATATCTATCAATTTTGGCAATATCTTTGCCAATTCTTTTAAGTAATATAGACATAAACACTTGATAATCATGATTTAAAACTGAAATGCTCCTATATGAAGCTGGGTCTTTGCTGTCTTTAGGTATTAAAGCCAAAACTGCTTTCTTCCAGGATTTCAGTGCTCCCCCCTCCTTTTAAAATACTGTTAAATAAAACATTCCAGATCTTTATCACTTTCTTCTCTCTTAGCTTATAAACCTCTACAGGAATACAATCTATTCGTGAAGACATTCCTACTGACTGGTTATACATCACCATTTTTAGCTTATCTCCTCATATCTTAATTGTTGAGTCTCATCTACCTCTAACCTTGTCATTATTAAGTTTTCTATAACTATTTCCATTTGTACTTTTTCTTGATTTCCACATTCCTGTACTTTATACAACTTTTCATAAAATTTCTGAAATATTTGTAATACCTCTATGGGGTCTCTGGTTATTTTTCTTGTTATATGCTCCCTATGTTTGGCAACAGCCTTTTCTATTTTCTGTTGGCATAATGGTTAAGGTGTTTGCCTTTCAAACATAAGGTGCAGGGTTTGATTCTCACATGGGGTAATTGGCTAGGCTTAAAAAAATGGCCCACAAGGGCAGTTAGCCTAGTACTAATCTATGAACCTATAAATCTATAAGTAATTTCTACTACCCATTCCTTAAATTGCTCTCTTTTTAACGGGTAGAGAAAGAGCCAGTGCCGTATTTTACTTCATTACGCTGCATTTTATCTTGTTGTTTATTTGCACAAGATCTGAAATAGTTAATGCAGGTTACTGCAATCAAATGCACATGTTCCTGTGAAATATAAATTCTGTCTAGTCTGGCCCAGTTACTGAACCTTGGAGAGTAACATGCAAGTCCTGTGTGAGTTCCTACTACTGAATTCACATCTTCCTAGCAAATATTTTCATACATTTCTATATAATCTACCCTCTTTTGTTATGTTTTCCCTTTCAGGTCCCCCTAATATATCATCAGTATTGTAAATCCAGTTCCAGCCCCACCTATAAGTAGTATTCCCTGCTGAAAGCCAATTATTTCTCTCAAAATTTTCTTCAGCTCCATAACAGCAGTTTTTGGTGGAATATAAGTACATGTCAGCGTAATCCTTCCCCCTTGCCAATAGTTCCCTCCTACTACAAATCTACCATTACAGTCTTTTTTTTCCCTTTTATGTCACCAATGCAGCCCTTCTAGCAGTTAGTATAATTACTCTCCCTTTCCTTTGCCCCGATATTCGGGTCTATATTATTTGAATGAAAGTTTAAACTGTCAGTTGCTGTAAACAGTGAAAATGCTGATAATCGATGTCTGTTTTGTGAGACCGCGGATCTCGGAGTTGGTATATATAATTGGCAGGGGGGCACAGCCCCCCACAATACAGCATTAAATTATCGGCATTTTCACTGTTTACAGTGATTGACATTTTGAACTTTTGTTCAAATAATATAGACCTCGATATTCTATTGATTATCCATCCTGAAATGTTTTCATTGTCAAATTCACAAGCTCATTTCTTTCCAAATATGTCTTCTGCAACACTATTTGCACTCTGAAATTTTTAATATAATACATTTCCATTTTGTCCATACCTGTAAGGCCATTTACATTCCAAAATAATATGGATAGTGCTGCCATTGTGATAAAAAGCTGGTGTTCCCACCTATTATACAGGTCAGCTTTTTTGACTGTGTATTTTCAACTTTCTTGCTACATGCACATAGTAATGGTTGGCATGCTGATATACATAGGATCATAGGAGATTACTAGGCTAATGGCTCTGGAGCTCTTATAAGCCTAGCCAAGAGTTTATCCCCAAAAAAGAAACCCCAATCAGCACCTGTCACTCCTGTCAATGATGAACACAGGTGGAACCCATGGGACAAATTTGTTGTTACCCATCCACTCATCAAGAATGTGCTTGAAGCGGATCAGCAATGTACTTTGTTTGATGTGTATGGGGAGTCTATTCCAGAGATGAGGCAGCCTCTGGAAGACAAACCTGTCTCTCCAGCAGGTTTTGTTAATGTCACATATTAGAGTTAAGCCTTTCAATCGAGTACTATGTGAGGAATTAGACTTACAGATATGGAGCATCTCTAGTACAGCAGGGTCTGAGATTGCTTTGTAGGTGTGACACAGATCACCTCTGAGCAATTTGTACGATACAGAGTAGAGTGATAGTGATTTGAGCCTGTCCACATAGGACAGGTGCTGGAGGCCATGGATTCTCTTTGTGAGGTATTTCTGTGGCCTTTCCAGTTGGTGTAGGTGTTTGGAGAAGTGCATACCAAATGGAGCATTGTACTCAATTATTGGCCTAATGAGGGAGGAGTACAGAGAGGTAATAATCTCCTTTTTGTCTGGATGCAATCCCTTTACTTATGAAGTGAATCAAGTAAAAGGCTTTTCTGACCACTGCTACTACATGATGGTCAAATGTGAGACTGCTGTCAACTTGTGAATCCAGGTCTCTCACCACAGGTTGTGTACTTAGGGTGTTGCAATTAATGTGGTAATCAGTAGGGGTCATGTTTTTGCTGAATTGCATGATAATACATTTTTTTGCATTTAATTTAAGGCCATGACTTTGGCACCAGTCATTTGTTGCTGTGAAACCCTCTTGAAGTATGTTAACATCATCTGGGGAGTCATTGACAGCACCCAAATTACAGTCATCCACAAACTTGGTCAGCCACAGGCCTTTTCTCTTTGCCTGGACCTCTGAGAAGTAGATGCCAAACAATAGAGGTCCCAGGACAGATCTCTGGGGGACACCACTAGTGGCAGATCTGCTGTCAGAGGTTGCGGCACTTATTTTGACCTTTTGGGTCCTATCAGTGAGTCAGTTGGTCACCCACCTGATGAGATAGGGATTTACTCCAAATTGTGTTAGCTTTTCGAAAATGCAAGAGTGGGGGATTGTGTCAATGGTTTTGGCTAAGTCAAGGTAAGCTGTATGTACTGAATTTCCCTCATCCAGTGCTTTGGTGACAGTCTCAAAAAAGCCAACCAGGTTCAACAGGCAAGATCTGATGAATCCGAATTGGGTGGAGTCAAATTCTTAGAGATTGCCTATGTCCTTGTTTATGAGGTCCATAATAATACACTCCATGGCCTTACAGATCAGACTTGTCAAGCTAATGGGGAGACAATTTCCAGGGTCAGTAGTGGCACCACCTTTGTGCAAAGGGATGACAATGACAGTTCTCCACTCTGCTGGAATGAAGCCTGTACTTAGGTTATGGTTGAGTAGGGTGCTCAATGGCAAGGGAAGTTCTTGCTGGAGATTTTGCAGAATAAAGCCTGAGATATGATCAGATCCCATGGAAGCTGTGTTCTTTGCCTTGGATAGGGCCTTTAACACTTGATCTACGGAAATGTGTGGTGTAGTATAAGTATCTGGGATGTCACATGGGCCTTTGGAGGGATGGGGGGGTGAAGATTGCACTGAACCTGATAGCAGGTTGGCCAAGTCATCAGAATCAGTGCAAGTGGTACCATTAAGAACTAATTCGGACAAACTTGGGCTTTGCCATGGAGGTGCCTGATGTAACTGAAAAAGGCTTTGTGGTTAGTCTTTGTTTCAGAGGCTAGTTTTAATTCATAATTGGCTTTGGAGGTTTTCACTAGTGGTCTAATTTGTTTGTTGAGGCTAAGGAGGGAGTTTTTCCAGTTGGGAATGTGTGTATTTTTGCCCTTGGACAACATTTTCTTCCTTTTGTTGTAAAGCCTGTTGATAAAGGATGTCCACCACATAGGTTTGTGTCTCCTTGAGGAGCAGGTTTTGGTTCTGCTGGGTATGGATGAGTCCATGCAGTTGTACAGGTGCGTGTATACTGCACTGGTATATTGTTCAGCATATTTGTCTGCATCCTCTGAGGGGGGGGGCGATGGTGTGAAGTGACTGACTCCCTCCCTTAGAAGGTTGTAGTCAGTTTTTGAGAAGTTTTTTTAGCCCGGTTACAGCTGGGGGGGGGCAGGGTTGGGTGGAATAGATACTTCGAATGAAACAGACCAATGGTCTAATCTCACCAGGGAAGAATTTACTATGGGGGTAGTGCAGCGGTCACCCATGTTGGTGAGAACCAAGTCTAGAATGCAGTTCTTTCTTGTCATCTCCATTTGAACCTATGTCACATTTTTCAAGATTTTTTGTTTTAATGGAAAGCTTCAAACAAAAAAATTAAATATATTTTCTCCAATCCCCTATTAACTCACAGCAAACACACAAAATCATGTACATCTTCAAATTATGAAGTTTAACCATCCAGATAGGAATGATTGCCCCAAATTGACAGCTGCACCAACAGACATTACCCAACCTAAAATTAAGGTTTCCCATACTAAAGCATATCATACAGCCTGTGTTCTCACTTACACCAATTGCTGTCTATTGTTTTCTTATCTTTATTCCCCTCCCAGATATGGAAAAAAAGCTTGTATGCTTTCAGAAAACATTAACTTTTATGTTAAGGAAAAGTGCACTCTCCATCTTTAAATAAAACTGAACTGTACACTGTTCTATTAAATGCATTAAAGTATGAAGGCTGCTAGACAGGCTGCTATGACTTATTCATAGATTGTTTCTAGGCTAATGACTCAGTGACCTTTCTTAGCCTAGACAAAGTTTTCTTGAAAGAATAATGATGTCCTGTATTCATATAGGACAATGAGGGCCAGGAATTTATAAGCTACCTCTGTCCATAAGGAACATGGGTGCAGGCCTGGTATAAATTTCCTATTCCCCATCCACTGGTTTGGGTTGTACTTAAATTCGGTAATAGACAAACTCAGCTTCGCATGGATAGGAAGCCTGTTTCATAGGAGGGACAGTATCTGGGACAGATATCTGTCTCTCCAGCATGTTCTGTTTAAGTCACAGACAAAATTCAGATCTTGTATTTCTAGTACTGTTTGACTTATAGACATGCAGGAGATTCATAAGTGTGAGGTTTGCAGATGCCTTGTAACCAGGCAAAGATCACCCCTCAGCAATCTATAGGAGACTGAGTAGAGGAAAAGTCTTTAAGGCACTCCGTATAAGGCAGTTTTTTTACTTCTTGTATTCCTTTTGTAAGGAACCTCTGAGGTTGGTCTAGTTGCTGCATATGCCTGATCAGATACATAACGAAGGGAACATTGTGCTATCTCTCCTACCACAAGTGTGTAGACCACAAACCTTCCTAATGTTAAATAACTGGTTTTCAGCCCAAATGTTTAAACCAGAATGATGATACTTAGAATAACAGCCATAATAAACCTTTAACAGCAATTCCCAGCTCAGAAGGGTGGAGGCTACCCTCTCCTCCCACAAGTGTGTAGACCACAAACCTTCTTAATGTAAAATAATTGGCTTGGAGCCCAAGTGCTTAAACCAGAACAAAAGCACTTTTAGAGTAACAGACACAATAAGCCTTCAAAAAGTAATTTCCAACTCAGAAGGGTGTAAGCTACCTCTCCTGCCCCAACATCATAGACCGCACTCCTTCCAAAATTAAGATAACTAGTCTGGAGCCCAGGTGCTTAAATCAAAATGAAGAGGCTTAGAATAACAGTTGCAATGTTATCAGGCTATTAACTGGCAGGGATAAGAGCAGCAGATTAAATGCAACCGAACACTTTGAAAATGTGTAGCAAAATGCTAAAGTAGGAATAAGCACAAGTACAGTAAAATCAGCTAAATAACGTGCAATTGTTTTAGTAAGTGGGAAGGTGGAAATACAAGATAACTCAAGTTTAAGAGACTAAGTGTAGCCTTCTGAGTTGCTCTCACAGTTCTCAGTAGAATGAGCTGACATTGACAAACAACTGGTGTCAGAACCATGGATTAAAACTAAATGCCATTAAATACATAATAGTATCCATGGGAAGTCATCCACCCCTGGTAACTATCATATTGATGATACACCCATAAGAACTGACCCAGTACTCAGGGACTTGGGGACACTCATGGACAGTAATATAGCCTTTGACCATCACATGTTTATGATGGTGAGGAAATCATTCTATGTTGTGCAACTTATAAACAAAGGTATGGCATCTAGGTCCAAGGAACTCATTCTTCCACTGTATTTGTCATTCATCAGACCTATTATTGAGTACAATGCCTCCTTTGTTATGTACCTAACCAGTCATATACAACACCTGGAGCATCCACAGAGGTTCTTCACTAAAAAAATACAGGGCATAAGTAACATATCCAGTGCAGACCACCTCAAGGCTCTGTCCCTAATATTCTGTCTCCTAGAGACTGTTGAGGGGAGATATATGCCTGGCATACAAGGCATTTTCAGATCCCACTCTGATGGACCTCCTGCATATCTGCAAAACAAAACAGTACCAGAATTACCCATTCTAAAGACTAAAACCTTGCCTGTGATATAAATAGGACATGCTGGAGAGACAGACATGTATCCCAGAGACTACCCATTCTCTGGAAGAGGGTCCCCATACATGTAAAGCAGAGTTTCTCCCTACTCCAATTCAAGTGTAACTTGAACAATTGGTTGGGGAACAGGAGATTCATCCCTGGTTTGGCACCTGTGTCTCTAATGGACACAGGCAGCCTGTAAATGGTTCACCTCCCAGGACCCTGCTTGTAAATGTTTCAACTTCAAAATCCTTGCTTACACTTATTAAGGGTACTAAAACTTGTCAGAGATTTGGGATGCATGGATAGGCTTACAATGTCCCTTATGAGTGTTAGCCTGGTAATCATCTATGAACCCAAGATGAGACTGGGAGGAGCATCCAAAGTCAGATTTATAGTAGGGGTGGACAACTGAAAAGCCACCACATTTAAAACCACAACAGGAGTAGGATAGGTAGGTGGGAAGAATCAAATGCAGACAGAGATCAGCAATACTTGGGCAGAGAACAGCAAGTCACACAGCACTACAACTAAATATGTCACTAAATACTTGTAGTTTAATGAGGAATGCTATTTCTCACCTCCTCCAACTAATTAGCTAGATTTTACTAACTGTCTGCAACATAATTATTTTCTACCTGACCCTAGCCAAGGCCTCTTAAAACTCCACAAAGAACAAAAAACTAAAACAAAACAAAATGCAATATATGAGTAAAGATATAAAATGGAAGTAACCAAAGCTTAAATGAAAATCTCCAATCCAAAATCAAATGCAGACAGATCAGCAATACTTAGGTAGAAATCAGCAAACCACACCATTTACATTCCATAATTCCAAACTTTATTTTTCACTGAACTGCTTGTCAACCCTTTGCATGTTGCATTTCCCTCAGCAAAGAATGCTCAGAAGTCTCAAAATTAATTACTTGCATCTGCAGACAGTTTATCTCCATGTAAAAGTAGTCAGCAATGAATCTTTGTACATGTCACTCAAAACAGAATGTACAGCTGTCTTAGCAGCAGACTTATTGACTCCAACTGGACATTTGCTAATGGGGAAAAACAAGCTAATATGTTTGCATATGTAAGAAGCTTGACATTTTTCATGTTTTTCACAATTATATGTTATTTTTCAAGCCTACTTGCTTACAAAACAAATTTGTTTTGTTGTTTATGACAATGGCATTACTTTAGAACTTCAGTTTTGTAAAAGTAAGAGAAAATATATTTATTTTACACCACACACCAGAGATAGCAGCATGTTAATATTAAACTTATTTTTGTCCAGCCTTTCTTCTCGTTATTCTGTAATGCTTATATTTCTTACAACTAAAATTTCATGTCTACTTTAATATCTTTAATACATACAGGAGTCATTAAAGAGACTCCCCCACATTTAAAATAAGCCTGACTACTCACTACTGTATTTAACATCCAGTTTATGTCAATACAAATAGTAGTGCAAACAAAAATGTTTTACTTACAGTTAGATTTTCCCCTTTTAATGCCCTTCTAAACATTAATGACAGAGTGAAGTATATGCTTTACAGTCCACCTACTAGTTTAACAAAGTCAACAAAAGCCCATTTTTTTCTCAGCCACTTTTTCTTGCAAAGGCATATTTCACAAATGCAATTGATGTTTTATAGTCTCACATTTATTTACTGATTTCAGTGTGGCTGGTCTTCTTTTTGCTCATCTCCCAACACCAGACTCAAGTTCAAGTCCAAGGCATTCCTGATTCTTCTATTCAGCTTCTGTGCTTTCTTCTGCCTCTCAAGCATTTTTTTGGAACACTGGACAATACTTCACCAGCTAAATCTCTCTTGAAGCTTTATTGTCAGAATAAGGAGAAGAGTCCCCTTCTGTTTGCTGACTTTTTTTGTTGAATAAACTTTTTTTTTTTATTTCCTCCTTAGCCTGTTCTGCATCGAAAATGTCATTGATCCTCCTTAAAAAATACTCTGAATACAGCTGGATACAATAGCTTGAATCTCACACCTACCTCTCAACATACCCCGATTGCTGGGATAAATTTGCTTCTTTTATGCTTGATGTACAGTGAATAATCATTATCCACCGCTGTCTCCATTTTATAATAATTTCCCCTTTTTATAATAGTTTTGTCAGTATCTATTCTTTCTACTGGTATGATTGCATCTTTACTAGCACATATCTTAGCTGCTTTTTCACAGCCATGATTGGACCATATACTCAATGTACCTTTTCAATTAACAAATCCTACTGTGGAGTACCAGTCCAGTTGCTTATTGGTGCTTTCATAACATTAATGCAGCTTGTACCTTCCAGTTTCTGTGGTACAGCAGAAAATCTCCGGTTTCACTCTGCACTCTATCTTCTAGCTCTACCATTTTTCACAGCAGCTCTTCTTCAGACGTCTCACACACAGTCAGACTGTTCTTCATTTCAGTCTTAGATTTTTGCAGTTTTATCAATTGATCTGAATAGCTAATTTAAGTTTCTTCTATTTTTTCCCTTCCTTTCATTTTGGATGATATACTCCTTCAGTGCTTCAGTTAATTTAATCACCACTGAATATATTTGATTTATTCTCCTCTAAATTACTAGAAGCCATCTCTTGTACTAAGCCTGAAGATTAAATTTTTTTTTTTTCTGAACATCTGCAAGTTTCTTCCCAGGCAGTGTTTTCTTTCTACTTTTTGTGGTCAGTTTTCTTTCAGGTTCTCTAAATTTCTTTATTATTGATATTCAGGCAGTGTACGTACTAGCCAATAACTGAAATTTACTCAAGTTGACAATATCACTGTCTTCTATTTCTCCGTTTCTTTTTTTGCACTGGGAGAGCTGGGATTAAGCTATTGATCAGTGTGCAGCCATGTCGGAAATCATTACTGCACGTCTTTTTGATGTTGTTAGGAAATGCTACTTTGACCTTAAAAATATTCTTTGGACAAAAATAATTAGGCATGGGAGTGGTTATTACAACTTTACAAATCGCTCATCAAAACTACCACCAAATATGGGGATTTTGCATGTATTAATAGCTGCATTTTCATTAACAGAAGAGAAAGGACACAAAGATGTTTTACCAGGCAGACTGTAAGAATTAAGCACTTGGGCTATTAGTATAGATTAGAGAAACCATCCCCATTACCATAAATTACAGAATAGCTGGAGAAGATCTAACAATGGTTTAAAAGTGCCTTCATAATGACTCGTTGGGGCAACCTCTGGGATCAGTTTTATTTACCCCCTTCAAAGAGACAAGGAATAAAAAATTATTGGTATATATAAAATTATTAAAACTATCTTATTAAAGATGGTTTTCATATTAGGGCAGTTAACTGGTGGAACTCATATCTCTTCATATCAGAACATCAGAATTTTGCCTGTATTTAAAAGGAACCTGGATAAATGGATAGGAACAAGGGTTTATCATCCAAGTTAGGAAGGTGGCAAACTCTTTAAAAGCCTCTTTGTAGGCTATGAGTTTGTATTTTAAAATAATGGACATTGTTAAGATTCATATCCAAACAATCACTATAGCATATTTAAGCTGATAAACATTTATACAACAAACACAAAATCCAGTAATGGAGAAATTCACTAAACACAAATCCCCAAAACATGAACTAAACATAGAAACTGCATACAAGATAACAATAAACTTTAAACAAAAAAACATTTATGTAGGGACAACCCCACCTGCACATCCTCTGTGTTTATTTAAATATGTCAAGGTATACCAAGTCCAGTGTCATAAAATCACAAAGAACAGGCAAACATCCAGTAAGAGTGAAGCATGCGTTAACACAAAAACTTCCATTTACAATATCCGCTTCCCTTTACTTAGTACTGCAGCACTTTGCAATACTTGATTTCTCATATTCATTTTCTTGGCGAAGCCTAACAATACATGCAACAAACCTAAATACATTATACAAACCACTTCAACTATCCTGCCCAATTAAGAATGGGTTTCAAAAAACAGCAATTCATAGTTAATGCATGGTAGTGTCCTCTGCATTGATCCGATGAACTGACCTCATGCCCCGACTAGGTCAGCACTGAGTTTTCTTCTTCTTCTAGACTTTTAATGCCAGAACTTCTTTTTTTATATTTTTAGTAAAAGCCTAATCTGTGCTTACATCACTTGTAACAGAGATAGATATATACACAAACTAACCTCTTAGCAATGATTTGTTGTGCATTTGCACAACACATTACACTAACTATATATATATGTGTGTGTGTGTGTATGTGTGTGTGTGTGTGTGTGTGTGTGTGTGTGTGTGTGTGTGTGTGTGTGTGTGTGTGTATGTATAATAAATATTTAGAGATAGAGCTGTGCTTTGTTATATATATGAACAATGTAGCATTACACTACAAATATTTCATAAATAACCTGAGACAGAGCTGTGACACAAGCTGCTCTAACCTACTGCCTCAATTGGCAGAATTAAATATCAGATGGGATATTTCCTTTCAGTGTGCATACACTACACTGATATAAAGGAAACTGTTATATTACCAGCATCCAAATAAAGGTCATGGGGAGTAAGGTGGGTAGTTGTAAAATTACTAGTGTATTCCCTTTATTTTTAATTCGATACAAAGGCAGGCATGTTGAGAGAAGAAGCCTTTCTCAGGGGTGTTTGAAGAGCCAAAGAAATGAACCAACATCCTTAGGGTTACTCTGTGTTCAGACAGAAACTGAAAGCACTTGTCATGTTTTGTGCATATGTTAAGATGCTAGACACTTTGGAGGACAGACTTACTGTGCACCAATGCCAGTTCATTGCATTTATTTTCCATACCAATTGCAAGAATGAGTATAGCCCTGAAATATGTATTTCTTGTCAGGATACAGTCATGTTGGCACTGCCCCAGTGCAATTTGGGAAAACCCCTTAGGTTTGCATAGATCACCATGGTGATAAGGCAATCACTACTAGAGCCATACCCATGTTTCCAGTGGCACAGCTAAGCACGTTATCATCAAAGCTGTACTTGTTTTGCTCTAGGCTACCTACACATTTTAAAATGTAAAATGTCTGTGAGTAGGAAAGAAGATGAAAAGGCAAAAATTCAGATAAAAGATGGAGCAGGTTATGACCTTAAAAAACAAGACACAGGAAGTCATGTTAGAGTCATGAGCATTTGAGCCACCACTTTCAGGAAATGAACAGTTTGCACTCAGTAGACTCTGTACAGGAAGAAGAAACATTCTAGATGATTATCAGATGCTAGCCTTATGTGCGGTAACCATGTTCTGCTGTAAACTTTGTTGCTTGTTACATAACTAACTAGAGTGCAGGAATTCCTCTGTGCCTTGCCAGTACTAAGTCCTGTCCTGCCGTCGCTGTTGTTTCTGTGCAAATCAGTGTCCACTCATCAGGACTTCTGAAGTACTATCAGTGAAAACATCAAGATGGAAACTATCACTACCTCCACAAAGATAATTTGATGATGGCTGGTTATATGAATCCTGACCATTAATAAGAAATGACCTCCAAATAGTTGTCAGTGTTTGTACTAGGAAATTGAATGAAGGGAAATGCCTGCATTTTCATTGGTTGTTACCCGATAAGTTAAAAAGGCTATTTAGAAATGTTTGTGTACGAAAGGTAAGGCATATGGGCAATGCAGGTAGATTCATCATGATGCTTGTTAAAGCAGCTGCAATCTGGGGCAACAGAGCAACTAAAATCAGGATGTCTTTTAAATTTAACATAATTTGTTTTCCAATGATTACAGCTTTCATTTTCTGCATGGTAGGAAAAGAAATGCACATTGGCAAGAAAGCAAAGAATCCAAAGATAGTTTTCAGCACAGGTCTGCTGAATCAGATGAATTTGCTTTACCTAACAAGAGGTACTTTAACAGGTAAACTGACTGAAAATTTTCAGCTTCTTAATTTGAAAGACCAGTAACTCCACACATTTTCAGCAAAACATTCTTCTATAGATAATTTATAGTATGAAATAATATTATGTCTACCACTCTCTCATTTTTTACCCTTTTCTGCTAACCAGATGAGCTGATTTTTTTTAATTCTGTCTTTGTATTCCTTGCAATTAGTTTTCTTAACAACGGAGCAGGAAATCTTGAATGATAAATGCTATGATAGTTGTATAGGTCTCTCTTAATATCAGCAGCAAATTCTAAACCAGAAAGTATAGACGTCATTAAATGACAAAACCCACTCTCTGAACTGTCTTTTCTCTATCAGGTAGATAATCCATTTTATCATAAGATATGTATTTCTAAATTAAAATGTAAAATGTGCATGTATTTAATCCTACTAACTAAGAGCAGTGACTCATCTTTTTATGCCTTTTGCAGTATGGCCATATCAATTGACTACATGTATCATCACATCTTGATAAGTTACAGTGCTGCCAGTACCATAAGAGAGAATAAAGGTAGTGTGTGTGGTGACGATGATGAAGGCAGAAATATATTAGTCTTAAATATGAGGAAGGGTATCAGTTGTGGTAGGTGAAAGAGTTGGAGGGTTAGGTGCATTGAAAAATGTCAGCAATAGAAAATGAGTGAGCTACACGCAGTCAAAGTGTTATGTAGGAATAACATATTAGGGTTACAGAAACCTTGGTGACGAAGGCAGACTGGGCTATAGTGGTGTTGTATTTATCTAACCTATCATTTTGAAAATGTCATACCACTACACCATCTCCATCAAGGGTGGGAGAGGAAAACTTAACAGTAAAGGTAATCAAAAAAGAAAGTTTTGTTTAGTCGGTAAAGGAACAATCTAGAAAAAGAAAACAGTGAATGCAATGTTTTACTGTGTGGATAGGCAGGGTGATCTGAAAGTTAGGGCCAAGCTGAGTAACATTCTGATGCTGGAAGTAAGGCCCAAATCTTTCTGGTCAAAGTCTTTATTTGTAGCTTGAAATATTCCTTTCATTTAGTAGTATAGAAGTCCTCCTAAAGCACACTGCTGTTGCAAATGACTCAATATTTATTTTGGTTGTGGATAAATGGAAACTCAACTACTTTTCCTGGCAGAAAAATGGGTAGATCCCAATAACAGCAAGACTGACACTGTTGTCAATAGCTATGGTTTTAAAATCATTACATGTAGAGTAACACTTGCTAGTCACCACTACACTTACTATTATACCCTAACATTACCTGCAGAGATCTTCAGAGCAAGGTCCCACGTCCCTGAGAAGACCTCCTTTATCCTAGCCAAAGCAGAGAGAACCTCTAGAAAGGTAGTCCCTACCAAGTGAATAACCAATGCTCCCTGCATTTCATACTTTTTTCTCTCCCCTGTGCCTGATGCCTATCCAGCATCCACCATGAATGTGCCCATACAATCCTTATCACTAGGGTGAGAACTGGTCACAACCATCATTCAAGCAGCCATGAGAACTTTTCCATTTTTGGGTAATAACACCTCACCTGGTAGCTTGACATATGTGCTTGCAGATTCAACAGACCTCTGTGAGATTACAAACTCCTGCAAATGTATCAGGAAGACTATCACACAGGTGTGGTTTAAAAGAACCAAGCACATGTCCATGGCCCATACCTCATTTACTGTGTGCCTCACCCTCCAGTAGATAGGTGTAGACTGCCTTACTCACCCTGTGTGGATAACACTGGACACTCACTCTTACCTTTCCTCTTCCACCTTTCCAATAGCCCAGTCTTTAGGTGATCCCAGGTTGTCTGGTTTCAATCCTCTGCCCCACAGAGCTGACTATTGACTACTTTATATAATATAAACAAGATGGGCCTAGCAAAATCTAAAGATAAACTTGAAAGAGTATCTCTCAGATAGTTAAAAGTTGCAGGTGCCTTTGAGAGGATATATAACTTCCTTTACATGTTATTTTTCTGAAGGGCACTGAGATTTTAGCTATTTTCATGTTCCTGTTTTAAAGACATATTTCTGCTTACAACTACTTTTTCACAGTAGTGGTATTTCCTATGTATTTGAGTTTGTTCTACCTCACAGTGCCACTGTTGCATTTTATCACCTGTTCTGCTTCATTGGCATGTGCCAAGCTGTATTTATTGTTTGATTAGTTTTGGCTCTGTTCTTTGCTCGGTCATGGATGAAAAGGATCCACTGATTAGTTCACTTATCCATTTATCAAACAAAATAATTAAATAAATAATAGATGGAGATTTTATTTATTTATTTTTATTTTACATTTGTTTACTGAAAAAGTCTAACTGGGCAGGCAGCCCATTTTCAGCAGCGGCCCAGGGACAAAAGCTCCACTATTAACAGTACAAGATTATAAAATAGAAGAATTAATTACTGTAGGTATACAATAAAACGTATACATAATAGAGTGTTGTCATATACAATTTCTAGTGGTTACATTACTGGTAGTTAAAGAGTGTGACATAATACATTATTGTCATAAACAGTTCCAATGTTTGTATTAGTGGTAGTTATATATAGTAATGTATGGCACATTATACAATGTATTGAGACACAGTCAAATACACAACTGACAGTGATAACACTTTGAGATGGAGAGAGAAAAAGAACACTTTGAGATTAGAAGGAATAAAGAACAGAAGTAACAAAGGTTGTGTCGGACCTGTATATGTTTATGTTGCTAGTTTTCAAACAAAGGTAAGTGTACTCAAAGAAGTGTTTCACTTAATACGATATAAGGTTGATGTGTTGTACAATTGTCGGATGTGATTTGAGGGGAAGTAAAATATAATAGGATAGTGTACATATTAAAGAAAATAAGACACTATTATATGATACAAGTGATGCTGATATCCATATGTGAATAACAACCTAGGTTTGCCTTTTTGGGCACATGCTTTATGAGAACGTCTGTACATATTGTGAGTAATTTAGCCTGGGTCAGAACAGGTACACATCCACGAGCTAGCTAAATGGGATTTGAGAAGGTTTTTGAAACTGACTTTGTTGGCTGTAGTTCTGATGTTAAGGGGTATGGCATTCCAGATTTTTGCAATATAGTTGGAGTATAGGGAGACACCTGAGCTATTTTTACTTATAGAAACATCCACTAATGATTTGTTAATGGATTGTAGTAAGCGTTTCCTTAAATATAGATTTAAAAAGGCATTGTAGAGCTGTTTTTTCAGATTGGTAATGTATTTGATGGCCTATAGTAAGCTGGATAAGAGTGAGCAGGTTGGGTTGTTCTAGCCAAGGTAGTAGTTTAAGGGCCTGGCAGTGATGAGGCCTAGAGACTGAATCAGTTGCAAACATTGCTATTGTGTTGTAACAAGTGTCTATTTTGGCTAAGATGAATGAGTATGGGGGATGCATGGAGAAGTCTGGGGACTAGCTGCGTTCTGGCATTAATGGTTTTGGTGTTACTGGAAAGGTATTTTTTACATCTGTATAGAATTCCAAGTTTGTGAAATTCTTTATTGTTTGGGCAATATGTAGGTCAAACTTTATGTTTTGATCTATTATAATACCTAGAAGTTTGTTTTGGGTGGGGGGGGGGGCTGGAACAGAGGAAATCAATCAAGGTTGATCCTCTGTGCGTTTTTTGTTTTGATATTTATGCCTGCATAAAAAAATTGGGTTTGTAATTGATGGCACGTGCCAGAGTGATGGATATTTGATAAGACAGAAGTCAATGAAGTCAAGGAACAACTTAAAACATTAAGGAAGATACAATACAAGGCCTGCATAGCTTACCTGCTAGGATGTTCAAGTTTTGGCTGGTATATTAGAAAATGCTCTAGCAGGTCTGTTTATTAAACTACCGGACAGGTTATGAAACCAAGTCAGACTTTCTCTCTGTTCACCATACTCTCCCAGTCACAGAATGTCCTCCATTTTTATTCAATATTTGGAAATCGATGCATGCTGTAACTTTGCAGCCACTGAACTATTTCATTTTATTCTTCACTCAATACACCTCCCCTAATTCACTTGATTTACAGTCTGTCTAAGAATGGTGTAGGTAATGCACCATTTAAATGAAAAGAGGGACAGGGACTTAAATGATCTGTGCACTATGCTGGTTCTGGAGACAAAGCCTGGCTACAAGAATTTAGAGTCCAAGGGCCAGCTACAGGTGGTAAACAGACTTACCTAGTCTAGGGTGGTCTTGAGGTTAACAATAGAAGAAGAGTGGGAAGGAGGAGAAATGGAGGGAAGAAGGTGAGGAAGGGTACTCAAGGAGAGAAAAAGAGAGAAGGAGTGGTGGGGGAGAGGGAGGGAGTAGGAAGGATGGGGCTCACTAAAACAGGAGAAATGTGGTGAGATGACAGAAGAAAGACGCAAAGATAAAAGTCATAGCATAGAATGTGAGGAGGGTCTAACCCCATTAGAAAGGGCATGTATAATGCAAATACTTAAAACAGGAGGTGGAGGAGTAGGACTGATGCAGCTGAGTGTGAACTAGAGGTGAGCAAGGTAAAGATGCATTTCTGGGTGGAACAATCTACTGCTATGAAAACCAGGATGTCGAACATTTCTTGTGAGTCACTGTCCTGGCACCTGAATAACTATTTATTATATGTAGATTACTTTTGTTAAAGTTTTTTTAAGCATGTTACTTGCCCTCACCTTGTGTGCATTGTTTCCTTTAGAGAGTGGATGTTCTTGCAGTTTTTTTTTGTATTTTTAATTTATATCCTTACAATGTGTTTAACTCTTTTTTTTCAAGGGTAGATAAGCTATTTCATACAATGGAGGAGATACCTTTTGATTTTTCACTCCTGTGTGTTTAGCAGCCATTTTGTATAACCTTTTCTTGTATCTGGGTATTTTAATGTGTATATATTTTATAGCATTTCTGATTTTCTGTATTATTAATTGATGCTGTATTATACAGGTCTGTGCCAGAGTTTTAGGATACTGTTTAATTTGAATCTGATTTTATTTTATGTCTCAGGAAGGCGTTCATAGGTATGTACTAGGCTACGGATCACTGGGGTCTTTTTAAACTTAACCATGCACCCCAAATCTCTGACAAGTTTTGGTACCCTTGCAAGTGTAAGCAGGGGCTTGGGAGACTAAACATTTACAAAAGGGGCCTGAAAAACATTTATAGGCTGTCTTTGTCCATTAGAGACATAGGTGCCACACCAGGAATGAAAAACATTTATAGGCTGTCTTTGTCCATTAGAGACATAGGTGCCAAACCAGGAATTAATTTTTTGTTCCCCATCCAGTAGTTCAAGTTACATTTAATTTGGGCTAGGGAAGAACTCTGCTTTGTCTCTCCATCAGGTTATATTTATATCACAGGCAAAGTTTAAGTTTTTACAATGGGTAATTCTGCTGTTTGTTTTGTACATATCAAGGAGGTCCATCAGAGTGGGGTCCATTGATGCCTAGTATGCAAGGCATAGATCTTCTACAGACAGACTATAGGACACAGAATACAGGGATAGCGCTTTGAGGCAGGCTGTATAGGGCATGTTATTTATTCTCTGTATTCTTAAAGAGAGGAACCTCTGCAGACATTCCACCTGTTGGGTGAGCCTGGTTAGTTAAATACCAAAGGGTGCATTGCACTCACTGACAGGTTTAAGGAATGACAAACACAGTGGAGCAATGACCTCCTTGGACCTAGATGTCATACCTTTGTTTATAAGTTGATCAAAGGCTAGGTTACTATCTATGTGTCCCCTCAAGTCCATGACTACTGGCTCGACTCTTAGGGGTGTGTTGTCAATATGATAACTACCAGGAATGGCTGACTTCCCAAAGGGTACTATGATGCATTTCTTGGCATTTAGTTTTAGTCCATGGCTCTGACTCAGTTATTTAGTATTTAGCTCTTAGGATGGTGTTGATACTGGTCATGGAACAAACACTCCACCCCTTAATGCAATAGATTACACAAGTGCTGACCTTAAACATAGCATTTTTTTTCCACTTTACTTCATGACTTTTGAAAGATATTTAATGTTATCAAACACTACAGGTTAACAGTGACTGGACTTGTTGCTAATATTGCCCAATGGATCAGCAGCTATCTTGAATGCAAATCGCAGGCTATGAGAGAGGATAATACCACTTCTGCTATCTAGCATTCCCTCCACAGGGCTCTTTGCGTGGCTTTGTTTAAGGCATGTGGAAATGTGGAGATGCTATATTACTATGTTGTGTTGTATCAGGACTAGCCACTCAATGGTGTAAAATATGGCCCTAGTTGATTTTGTCATGTTGACTAATGTCACCAAATGGGCATGACTATTTGCCAGTAAGTTGAGGACCTGGCTTACTTGGAATTACTCCAGGGACTCCTGCTAAAGGTGGGAGGGGGACATGTGTTCCTATTGGCCAGAGTGTGTCTGACAGAAAGCACAGCAGCCTTGGGTCAATA
Organism: Protopterus annectens; assembly: GCF_019279795.1. Taxonomy (NCBI): domain Eukaryota; kingdom Metazoa; phylum Chordata; order Ceratodontiformes; family Protopteridae; genus Protopterus; species Protopterus annectens. Next base: position 129,112,431 of record NC_056743.1, on the reverse strand, counting down.
CATTTCTGGTAATTTGGTGTCCAGTTGCCCAGCTTGTGTTACCTGGAATAGCTCTGTTATGCAAAAGCTGGATGTAAAGCCAAGCCAATCAAGCTGCCAAACACTAACTAAGAGTTACCACACTCAGTGTAGGTATACTAACAGGATGCAGTTTGGAAGTGGATAACATGAGGGTAAGAAGGAGGCTGGACCATCTATGTATCCAGGAGACAAAAAGGAAAGGCAGTGCAACAAAGCCACTTGCCTTAGGATCCAGAATCATCCACTCATTAGGAGGGCAGGATAGAAATGCTGTGGGAATTGTGTTGAGGGAGAAGCTTCAGAAGACAGTGAGGGATGCCAACAGAATTAGTGACAGACTCATGGCAATCAGAATGCAGTGTAAGGATAGGGGAGTAATCACAATCTCAGCCTATGCCCTATAGCATAGGTTCATAGGTTGGTATTAGGCTGTCAGCCCTAGGGCCTATACAAACCTAGCCATAACAATTCCCTGGCTATTTCTTCCCACAATATTTACTTCCCTGGACCCCTGTCTAGCAGGGTGACTGACGTGATCCCCGGGGTGAATTTCCTATCTCCCATCCAATCGTCAAGGTTCCTTTTAAAGAGGGCCAAAGAGACGCACTTGCTTAACATGTATGGGCAGTCTATTCCAGAGTCTGGGGAGTCTCTGGGTCAGGAACATTTCCCCTCCAGCATGTTTTGTTCATTGTGATGATAAGGTTTAGATCCCTGGAGAGTGTGGCATTGGGGGATTGGGATTTCTTAAGTGTAGTATGTCCAACAACTCTGGGTTTGACATGGCCTTGTATGTTAAGCAGAGATCGCCCCTGAGTAGACAATATGCGACATAGTATAGGTGGAGTTTTTTTATATGGTCAGCATAGGGCATCTGCTTTAGACCTGTGATTCTTTTAGTGAGGTATTTCTGAGGCCTTTCCAGTTGTTGCAGATGTCTTGAGAGGTACATACCAAATGGGGCATTGTATTCTATAATGGAGCTAATGAGGAATAAGTACAGTGGGACAATGGCCTTTTTTCTAGATGAAAAGCCCTTAGTGATAAGGTGTGCCACATAGAAGGATTTTCTGACTGTTGTGGCGATGTGGTTATCGAAGGTGAGACCACTGTCCACCTGTGTCCCTAAGTATCTTATCACACTTTTGGTGTTTAGTGTCCTGCCACTTATGTGGTAATTTACGGGTACATGATTTTTCCCAAAGAGGATACATATACATTTCTTGGCATTGAGCTTGAGCCCATGGCTCTGGCACCAAGTATCTGTTTCTGTAAGGCCCTTTTGTAGAATATCCACATCATTTGGGGATTCAATAATGGCTCACAGTTTGCAGTCATCTGCAAACTTTGTTAGCTAGCGGTCTGTACTTCAGAGAAGTAGATGCCAAACAATAACGGTCCCAGGACTGAACCCTGAGGTACTCCACTTATCACTTGTCTGGAGCTGGATTTGGAGTCGGCTACTTTTACAGTGTGGGTTCTGTCAGTAAGCCAGTTGGCAACCAATCAAGTGACGTAGGGATTAATGGCCATATTAGTAAGTTTATCTATGATTCCAGAGTGGGGCATGGTGTTGAAGGCCTTGGCAAGGTCCAGATTGGCTGTGTGGACCACCTTACCCTCCTCCTTTGGAGACTGATTCGAAGAAGTCAATCTGGTTCAGGAGACAAGATCAGCCCTTCACAAATCCAAACTGGGTGGTGTCAAGTGTTTGAAGTTTGCCAATGTCTTTGTTTATAAGTTCCATGATAATACGTTCCATGGCGTTGCAGATCAGGCTGGTCAGACTAATGGGGGGGTAGTTCCTAGGATCCGAGGTGGATCCCCCCTTGTGGAGTGGGATAACCGTAGCTGTGCACCACTCAGTGGGCACGAAGCCTGAGGTGAGGCTATGATTAAACATGACACTTAAGTGAGGTGCCAGTTCATTTTGTAGTTCATGTAGTACACTACCCGGGATGTCATCTGGTCCCATGGATGCTGTATTCTTAGCTTTGGAGAGTGTGTTTCTTACCTGTGTGGTTGTTATTACCGGAATTTGGCAATCTTTCGGTATTGAGATGGGCCCTTTAGGGGGTGAGAGGGAGGGTGAAGTTGGCACTGAATCGATCTGCCAAGATATTGGCAATATCCTTGGGATCAGTATATTTAATGCCATTCTGTTGTAGCTCAGAGCAGATCTGAGCATTTGCATTTAGATTCTTGACATAGGTTGAGTTGATGAAGGAATGAGTGCATTCAGGCAGCATTTGTGGGGCCTAATAGATAAAACAGGACAACATGAATTGGTATTGAAAATGGCTGACCTGAATGTATATATCAGTACAGACTGAAAAGGATATGAAGACCGACTGGGTCCACATGAGTGTGGCAACAGGAATAAAGGAGAAGCTATTGTAGACTTCCTTCTAGCAAATGATTTGATAGTGACAATCACATGGTTGAGCAAGTCAGACAGTCACAAGATCACATACAAGAATGGCCAATATGCAACTTGGGTAGACTTCCTTCTAGTAAGGAAAAGGCACTGGGGTAGAATCAGTGATTGCAAAGTCATTCTCAGTGAAACAATTTGACTACAGCATAAAATACTGGTTGCCACAGAAAACTGCACAAAGTGGTCAGAGAAGACTATAAGTTCAACAGACACTAGGCTGAAGACCTGGAAGTTAACTGGAGATAAAGCAGATCAGTTCAGGGAATAACCCAGGGCTCTATCACCTGAAGATGTGGAAATAGGTGGAGTTGAAGAAGAATTGCAATTCCTCAAAGTAGTGTGTGCGAGGACTATATGAACTGATATGCAACCAAGTCAGGTATGGAAATAAGATACTTAAGGAAAGCTGGTGGTGGAATGCAGAAGTGCAGGAAGTAATCAAAATAAAGAAAGAGCACAGGAAAAGTGGGATATAGAAATGATAGATCAGGCTAGAAAGGCTCACAGCTCGTCTAACATAAAGACTAAGAGAGGAGTTGCAATAAGAAAGAGCAAGTTATAACAGGCTCTCTGCCAGCACTTGAAACTGGCTACATAGATGGCACAAAGAAACTCTATCAGGTTGCAAGGCAAAGACAGAAAGGTAAAGAAGATAGTCAGACACCCTTCATTAGGGATGCCAGCAACAACCTGCTCACCAGTCCACAGGACATCAAAGATAGATGGAAGGAGTTCTTTCAGCTGCTTCCGAATGAAGAAAACCCCACAGAAGCTGTACTGCCCCAGACACAGCCTATGATGAAAGAACATGAGGAGCTCACCCTAGAAGAAGAAACAATAGCACTTAGGAAAATGAAGTCAGGAAAAGCAGCAGGCTCAGATGAGATCACTGCAGATATAAGAAAGATGGTGGATGTTATAGGGGAGAAATGTCTCCTGAATGCCACTGTTGGGGAAATTTAAATCTGCATGGTCTGCATATATTGAAAAAGTGAGCTTTTTGTGGCAAATGATATTTAGGGAAGCACGTTTTACTGTGTGCAACTGGTACATTTCCATTTGAACTGGACCAACATCTAGTTTAGCTGTTAAAAAAGCTCCATCGTGTAACCAGATTATTAAACTGCCGAAGGGACATTTAAGCTTAAAGCACAGGAAACTGCAGATTTCCGTACTGATCATTGAAATCTGAGACCTAATGAAATTGTGATGCAGTAAGCTGTGAATTTAATTTGTGTTTGAATAAAACACTTAGAGAAAGCTTTCTGTGTGAAATTTCTCAGAGAAAACTACTTAAAGTTTCCAGAATTGTTTGTGATTGCTATAAGTACAGAGACTGCAGAATGATGCATGGTAATACAAGGTATAGATTGCTGCTGTACATAAAGTTGACATATGGGCAAATCCTGCAAAAGATAAGATGATTTATCAATGTGACAGTAAAAATTATAGTCCAGAAATCTGTAATTAAGAGACTAAGTACCATAGCCAGAGCAGAATTGTGGTCAAATGGGGCTCTAGGCAAGATAGTGGATTGGGCCCCCCATATACAGCCCCTAATGAAGAGGTTGCTGTTAGCAAACAACTTTATATTTTATGTTTCATCTACAAATTCAGTGCCTTCTGCCCTTGAAGAATAAATTGCCCATTACATTAAAAATATGGTAAGCTGGTAATGTTACAATAGGGAATGGATGGTAAACTGACAGGTTCATAGTTACTAGGCATCCAAAGGATTGCAGCACCCCACCCCCTTAAAGTACAACACAGTATCAGAAATCCATCTATATGCTGTGGGAGTAGAACCACAGCCTTCTGTATCAAAAGAAAGTGTTTTACCTGTTGTGCTACTAACAATGCTTTTAAATTCTTTCACACAATATTGATACCATTTGCGAAAAAAAAAGCAGTTGCACTTTGTAAACTTCTCTTCACTGGAAGCTCACAATTCCTTGAAAATGCACTTGAAACTCAATTTCTTGAAAAATGCACTTGACACAACTCCTTGAAACTCAATTTTTTAACAGCTTGGTAATTGGGGTAGAGGATTCAGGCTCTTGTTTCCTGTAACTAAGGTACAGGGTTTGAGTCTGAGAAATTAACTAATCACCTGCTCTCCCTAAGTGGGATATTTTATACACACACTCATACCACTCACTTACTTGCAAGAATCTGTCTAGGAAGCAGCAGTACAAGAATCTGAACCTTACTTGCTGCCGTAGACGCTTCCTGTTTGCATTCATTCCATAGAAGCAACATCATAAAAACAGAATGATTTCTTGTATTTAAATTCCACTCATGCAGAAAGAAAGGACAGGAGGTCTCAACAATGATGCATGCACAGACAGAACAGATGTATGCAACCAGACCATTCTTAAGGCGAATGCCCTTAAAAACAAAAACAAGTAATTTTTTTTTAATTAAAACGTAAATGCAACAGTCCCACGGCAAGTGGGCCCTAGGCGACTGCCTTGGCTGCCTACTGCTGGATCCAGCTCTGACCACAGCTGGGAAAATGGCCATGTAAAATGAATACAAGACAGAAAAGCACAGTCACACAACAAGAATAAAAATAATAGTTGTATGGAAAAATACTAAAACCTTGTGGTAATATAGGCAAGCATATGGAAGCAGCATTGAATTACAAATGCTTTTAATAAAAATCTCATAAAAAAAGGATGACTCGTGTCTACATTAATCATAAATGATAAAAAGTAGGCATGGAAATAAATACATGTGCAGAAGTATTTATTATAAGTAAAATGCTTCAACTACTATTTCCTAAGAAATGTTAATACTACTTGGGAAAATGTACAGAGGTGAAATGTTGACTGTTTTAGGTAAAAGAATGGTGATACTGTATTACAAAAAGCAAACTGAAGGTTCATAGTTTAGTTTAGTAGTTTATACTACTATGTATTATATGAATATTTGACTTTAGTTGTGGTAAAATGTGAAAGACCATTTTTTGTAACAGAAAATGGTTGCAGAAATTAGTGTTAAACTAGAAGTAAATTAAGTTTAAAAGTCATAGTGCAGCTTGAGTTTAAAGCAAGTAGTAGTTCATTTAGGCAGAGGGTTTTATAAGGAACCTATAATATTTGTTAAAGTTGCAGTTTTTTGTGACTCATTCTCACACCAGCGTTTCTAAAAGTAGACCACTACTATCTTCACTGAAGATCCAGACTCAAAGGAAGAGCACACTAGTATCAAAAACTGTACTTATGAAACCAAAAAAAATATTGCAGGAAATCACAGACTCCACTTTATTGTAATGCTTTCATGCCATCATACAGCAAGTCTTAATACCTGATGAGACAAAGCACTAAAAAATGGTGCTTGCAATTTCCTGCAAGTATTTTGTTTAGTTGCTTTTATCTTCACCGAAGAAAAAGATTATATAATGAGCATGAGATGTTTGAGAGACTAGCTGTTACTTGCCTAATAAAGCATAACAAACACCCATATCCTCATTCCTGTTGTAAAAATAAATTCTGCCATGTGCATTTTGGGAGATTATAAAATGACAGCAAATTAGGCTTCAAGCAGTGAAACATATTTTCACTCACGTGGAAGAACTTGTGCCTGACTGGTGGAACTGTCTTCTCCAAAATCGATCTAGGTGCTGCTTATGAACAAGTATTTGATCATTCTAAAATGTTTGTGGTAATTAACACATAAGTGTTTTGTTGTTGTGCAATACATTGCCAGTCAGTAAGAGCTCTGAAATTTTTTCAAAGCATAATGGAAAACCTGTTCATATATTTGAATGTGGTATCACTTACAGGCTTTCTTCTTCCAGCTGCTCCTGTTAGAGGTCACCACAGTGGGTCATTGGTCTGCAAATTAGTCTTACAATGCTGAGTGGCCAGCCCAGCACCTGACCTTCCTCAGAAGGCACATACATGCACACCCAGGGCCAATTTAGAGTGTCCACTCCATCTGCAGCATGTCTTGGAATTGTGGGAGGAAACTGGAGCACCCAGAGAAAACCTACGCAAACACAGGGAGGACATGCAGACTCCACACAGAAGGCACCCCAGCTGAGAATCAAACCAGAGAATCTCTTGCTGTGAGGCGACAATACTAACCACTGCACCACTATGCCTCTCTAGTACGACTTACAGGCTGAACATTAGAAATCCAAAATGTAAGAGTAGTAAATATCAAACTGAATGTTTAGGACATGTTCAGGACATTTATAAGCTCTTTGAAGAAAAGGAATGCTATTCTTGATGTATGGGCTGTATTGCTGGTATCTAGAGGAAAGCTAAATGCCAAGGCGTAATAATTAAATGTTCAAACCTGTAAACAGTTACAGTTTATGTGGTTTTCAGTACCATTCTGTCATTATTTCTGCACATGGTCGTCCTGTATATCATCATTGATATAAACAATGATAATATGAATAACTACCAAGGCATAACAGATGCATTTCTAGACAAGGTTAGGGGGATTTGAAGCAGTAAACCCTCCTTTCTTACCAGGTTAATGAAGTTGAGCTTCAGTAAAAATACAACCTCTTGGCTAGCCAGTTAGTTCAGAACATAACAGTTATGTGTAGAAGAGTCAGTTCTGAGGTAGGCCTCATTACTGCTGCTGTATGTCAGTGGCCACTGCTTTTTTTTTTTCAGTTTACATATTTATTTTCGACAGGACCTACCTTCTTAAACGATGATTGTATATTCTGATAACATGTTGTTCTTAACACCAGACCACTCTTTTTCAATCTCGCAAAAAAAAAAAAAAAAAAAAAAAAGAAAGAAAACTGCAGACCAGCTTTACAGATATTTAAAATAGCACTAATTAAACTAACTAAAAATTAAAAAAATATACAATGGGTAACATCCAATTATATGTGATTTCTACAAGAATACTATATATGCAGTTCCAAGAAGCACTGATATAAAAAAATTGAAAAAAATAACACTGTAATTAAAGTGATTGCCGTGTGAATATGAGGACAGGAGGTATATAAAAGATCCATGTGCGTAGGAATAGAAAGGAAAACAAGATGAGCATCAGCTTACAATAACAAGTTTAGAAATGTACTCCAATCATCTTGTGATGAATGCAATTTGGAAATTAAAGTAGGGAATGCTGTAAAGGTTTTGAAATATTGGGTTATTAAAACAATAAGTAATTGTAAATAATCGTATTCTGTTTATTTTATTATTCTTATTTGGAATTGCTACCTTTTGATCCTTGTTATAAAAAAGATTCAATAAAATGTTCTGAAAAAAATAATATTGTTTGCCACTCCCCAAATGCTACTGTAGAATCACTATCACTTCTCAAAGACCCTGTAAAGAATATCACCTCAGGCAGATCAGCAAAGATATTTAGGATTTATCTAGGATTGAAACTTCTCATTAAACATACTGAAACAGGAGTAAAAAAAGAGATTTACAGTCTTACAGATGTGTTATAAGCTTTCACATGCTCTGTCCCCTACTGTGTGTAAAGCTGTGGCAAAAAAATGTATTCCTTCCAAAGATAGATTATGGCTACCTATTGCTACCTTCCATTCCAGCAAAAATTCATACCATCTGCAACAAACAGTTAAACTTTGCAGCTTTGCACTATTTGTAGATACACATACTCATTACTGTGAATGACTAAAAAAAATATCCACTGCCTACCAGGGCCTGACAAAGGTGCAGTCCTCAAAGACACTTTTGTTCTTTAAGATTTGAAAACTCCAGCACTTTCATCCACTATGGTCATAAGTTTCTGTCAGAAAATATCTCCTTTCTGACTGTTAACACAAGGGAGAAGAATTTTTTTTCTGCAAAAGGGTCAGCTAGCTATCAACTTGCATCTGCTATCTACAATCAGAATACAGAGGATGGTTTCAAGACAGACCTATAAGAGCATTTATTTTTGATAAGGAAAACAGGTGTTTAAGAGACAATTTCTGTGGTCCAGAAACAGTTTTTGCTTGTGGTAAGTGATTTTGCATGAAGAATGGCCACGTACTGAGTGGGAGTGATTTAGAGAAGTGCTGAGCATGATTGTGGAAACCAGAGAAAAAATCTGCAGTATGCATAATATGCAAATGGTGGTATAATTACATGGTTATGAGCAACAGTACTGAAATAAAGGCAACTGAAAATGTAAAGGAGGGTAAACAATGTGGAATTGTGATTCAAACACATATATATTTTGTACCAAAAGATGCTAACTCCACAGTTGTGGACCACAGGCAAAATATGAAGATAGGGAGACAGGCTGCAAAAACATGTATGAGGCTGCTGCCATGATAATAAATCTGTATATGCAAGAGGTTGCTGTTGATGCATGTAGCCACAGTGTTAAGTACCATCGTCAGCAAAGGCAATGAGTCATCCAGCCTCACCTAACATATCATGCCTTTTATTACACTGGCATGGACCGAGAACAAAAAAACATTTCATAGTATCCCACATTCATGGATAAAAGAGTGCTTAAAAATGCATAAGATGCACCCTAAACTGATCGACTACATTACAGTGACCATGAAACAGTGGCAGACCACTCTGCAGTTAAAACATGATAAAGGACAAATTATTATCCCAGGGATAAAAATTCAAAGGAGGATATTCCAGGGTGACTCCCTGTCACTGCTGCTATTCTGCCTTGACCTTAACCCATTAAGCTGTCTACTTAGCTTAGGCCATGGCTATAATTTGGCTCCTAGAAAACAACAAAGTGTAAAGACTTCTCATCTTCTCTTTGTCGATGATTTAAAACTGTATATCTCATCAGACGAGGAACTGAAAGCACAACTGCAAGTTGTTAAGACTTTTTCAGAAGATATGAGAATGTCACTTGGTCTTGATAAATGTGCAAAAGCAACCTTTAAAGCAGGAAAACTGCAGCACCAAGAAAACATCAGTTTGGGACAATAATGTGACATAAAAGACCTGGAGCAAGAGGGAATGTATAAATATTAGGGAATTGATGAAGGATCAACAATATAACATGAACAAATGTAAATAAAGCTTATTAAGGAATATTTTAGAAGACTTAATTAATCCTGAAAACAGCACTGACATCTGGGAACAAAATTCAGGATATAAACCAATTTGCTCTTCCTGTCCTAACACAGTTTTGGAGTGATTGATGGTCAACAAAACATGTTCGATAGATTAGACAGGAAAGCAAGAAAGATTCATGCTCACAAAATGATTTACAAAAATCAGTGCATACAAAGATTATATATTCCCCGTTCCAAAGGAGGGATGGGCCTCCTAGAAATTGATCACATGTATAGATCTGCAATCATGGGACTGCACACATGTCTGCTGGCCACACAGGACCCAAACATAGTGAAAGTTTTGAAACATGAGGAGAATAAATCTAAGATTAGTTCCCTGCTTAGTCTAGCAGAAGCATATCAGTGTCAATCAGGAATGGAAATCAAACCAGAAGTAGATAAAAATCAGGCAGCAACTGAATGCGCCAAAAAACAGAAGAAAGAATATAAGGTAAAGGACCAGATGAGAAGGCAAGAAATATGGAAAATGCATAAACATAGTTGTAAATATAGAAAACGTCTTGAAGAACTTCATGTTGATCAGTATCAACTGCAGGAATGGTTAAGGAGAGGCAAATTCAAACCAAGAGATGAAAGGTTAATATTAGTGGCCCAAGAGTGGGCTACGTACACGTTGGTTTGCAAAGTCCATTGAACATGTGGGAGAAACAGACAACTGTAGGTTTTGTAAAGCAGAATTGGAAACCGTTGCACACGTCATTGCTGGTTGTGACATAATAATGGCAGAAGGACTGTATACTGAAAGGCATAATAATGTGGCAAGACTGTTGCACTGGGGATTGTGTAAACATTATAGTATTGAAGTGGTTGAAAAACACTGGAAACATGAGCTACAAAGCATCATACAAAATTATGAAGTCTACATCACATAGGGTCACCCATTGCCAACAGTCCAAAACATAGATGCTAGAAAACTGAATACAATGCTCCATGAAAAGAAGACAAAAGTAGCATTGATCATTGAAATCGCTACACCCAGTGACTACAGTGTATTGCATACAGACACACAAAATCATAAAACATCAGGATTTGCAGGCAGAAACAAGAGCAATGTGTAGAAAGATACCCAGACAGTTCCAATAGTAGTAGGAGCAATGGGTCTTATAAAAAAGAATCTACAATCATATTTATATATGTTACCAATACATGTAACTCCATACAAATTGCAGGAGGAGTCATTACTGGGCACATTGTGCATGCTACGAAGAGCACTTCTGGCTAATATCAAAGACTGAAACAATACTAATATCATGAACTTTAAATATATTTTGACTTAAGAATGTGGTCCATTCTCATCATGGTATCAGAAACCCAAAAGATTTGGAGAAATTAAAGACAAAAAACTCTGGTCCACTATCATTTGGACAGAAGCACCATACACAAGCTTGTCTACAAGTGTCATGCTCATATGCAGGCCTGTGGGATGTGTGGAATACCTATCCCTGTGGACACCGAGATACAAATGACCTGTGGAGATATGGTGGGTGTATCCCAGCCATCTGCCTCGAAAACACTTCAATTCCTTGACGCCATGTTACAGCATATGGGTTAAACATATGTGAGCTATACATACCACTGAAGAGACAGCCAGCATCATTTTGATTTTTTTGTTATAACTCATTCCCTGTGTAATTGAGAGCCAATAGATTGCAATCATATTTAAATAAAGGCCCTACCTAGGGAGTAGAACAATAGTTTATTACTCATAATGGATTAACTCTGTCAACTGCCAGTGGTCTGTAATGCACAGGGTGTGATATACGTAGTGACCCCAGGCTAATTATGAAGTGGTGATATCTGCTACATATGGCACATGTCTAACCCATACCAGCATTCTGTGCAGGGTGATTTCATCGAGGTACATATTACTGATGATGCCAGATATAACCTTGAGCCATGGTTAATGATATCTGTTAGAAATCCCCACACCATGGCAGAGAATGGCTACAAAACATCCCTGTCACTGAACTGGGTCATTGTTGCATATGTGTTTGGCCTCCTGAAGCTCCGCTTTCTCTGTCAGGATATATCTGGGGCTGCAGTTCAGTATGACCCTGCACCATGCAGTAAAATATTTGCAATCTGTGCAATGTTATATAAAATCATTATATACAAGCAGTTTTGGCAGGGCAAATATATTCTAGAGGAGGAAGGCCCAGATTGAGCAACAGAGGAAGTGCTGTATGAGCAGTATGTGAAGTTGGTGTCTTCAGGGGAGGACTGTGCCAGATGGAGGTTGGCTAAGAGACAAAATCTGGTTCATAAAAATGGGCAAGATTAAAGCATTACCCATAACATTAAAATGGTGCATGCCAACCTATACCTGGGCAATGCTATACCATGCACAGACTGTACATTCCGTGTATCAGAGATTGGCTACCCAACTAATAGAGGACTATGGTCATAACACAGATATTATCATATGCACAGGTGGGGAGGGTCACAGAGGCAAGTTTCAGCAAGGGACATTGTGTGTGTGGGTTTGTTTGACCACTGTATATGCCTGCCTGTGTATATATCTGTGTGTGTGTGTGTGTGTGTGTGTGTGTGTGTGTGTGTGTGTGTGTGTGTGTGTGTGTGTGTGTGTGTGTGTGTGTGTGTGTGTGTGTGTGTGTGTGTGCCTGCTCGCATGCATGTGAGATGAATGTCTGTGACAGTGAGGAGGTTGAAGGTAGACTTTTCAGGGAAGGGGAGCTTTCTCCAATGCTGAGCAAGTGTGTTTTCTGATGAGCACTGCAAATTGCAGTGTGTGTGCATGTGTGTTGGTTGCAGTACTGTGCTGGGATCTAGTGAACAGTTCCAGGTTATGCACAGGAGATGTATGTGGTGCTGTACATGTGTATGTCCATGGTGGTTGTCCTCTCCTTGGAAGGTCTCAGGCATGATCCACACCACTCTGGAAGGAGAGCACACTCTGTGATTATATACCTCTGTCCACGTTTTAGTTGGATTTGGCAGAAATTCTCCATCAGCATATATGTTCACAGTGCAAATATATTTCCATCAATACTGGTTTGTAGAGTGGAAATGGTGGCACTATGTGTTCCTGACCATGCCTTCCCCTTTCCATGGCAGCCCTTTCCAACAGAGACAAACAGGAAGTGCATTGACCATCATGTGTGGCAGCACAGGGACACCCTCTTCTGACAAACTCCCTTTGCCCATGCCCATGATTTTTGCACCTGTGACCCAAGCAAACACCTTCAGATCATCCCACAGACCATGCACTATCCCAAACAGCTCATCAATGCCTGTGTTGGTATCTGCCTGTTTCTGTAATATGGCACTGCAGAAACACTGGGTAGTTGTCATGGGCACACTAAGCTTAGGAGGGGATGGTACCAGAGCATGATCAAACACAAGCACACAATCTTCTGATGACTTCATCTACCTCTGTGGAGCCTGTGGCTACCAATAGGGATCATGCTGTAGGTAACATCCCTTCCCAGGGAAATCTGCTTGCTTATTCCTCTCCATGGGTGTCATCCTGGGTTTGTGGGGTGGGTTGCACATGCACAGAATCTTTGTCTGTGGAATGGATAGAGATGTGGCCATCACACTACTTGTGTCTACCACTGACACCTTGACAACCAACCATGCCAGTATTTGTCTGTCATCCATCCTCAGTAGATCCAGATAGTACCCCAACATCAGGCAGTTCTATGTTTGTAACAGTGGACTCTGATAACACAGCACCTGTGCAAACACTTAAAGTAATTACCTGCAAAAAGCCAGGGTACCTTTTTGGCTAGGCTTATACAGGCCCTAGGGGCAATAGCCTAGTACCTACCTATGAATCTATAAACTACGTAGGATCTCTTCACCTGTAGCTGTAACTGTGAATAAACTACTACTTAATATAGTGGTACAGGAAAATAACAGGTAACATACCTCGTGCAGGTGGGCTTTTAATCTGAATACCAGATGTTCCCGAAAAATTAAGCTATCAGGACTTTAAATTCTATTAACACACACACTGTATTATATAGCATTACCATGTGAAGACATACCCACTTGAGGCATCACAAACAGATGTGCATGGTGGCCTGCTCACCTCTGAACTAATGTTTATTATTCCTTCATGGATTGCAGAACTGTCTGGACCCCCCATGCAGAGATGCCAGGACCTCATCCATGTTTGCTTGTGATTCTGTGGGTAGATCACTTCCCAACACAGTCTTCTCCAGTGTCAAGACAGCTCCCCAGTTTTGGCTGCACTGATCATTTTGGTGACCTGTTGTCTGACTTGATCATTTTTCTGTTTTAGCCACCAAAAACATTATGCCAGCAATCATATTCCTCTAAGCATAGCCACAGAAGGGCCAGTCAGATCTTTCATGATTATTCATTCACCAGCACTGGAACTAGAGAGCTTGTAACAGGATGCCATTTTCTGCATGGAATAACCTGCATTTCCATTTCCCTTGTTATGGCATAATTAGCTGAACTGGAAAGGAAGTACATGTGTAAGAAATATTATGGATCAACCTGCCAGAATTCTAGATAACTAGAACTCTAGAGAGCAGGGGTAGCACAAAACAGGTGGCATTGAGATATGCAGGTGTTGCTACACATATGTAAGTGTAATATGCATGAAAAGTTGTGTTGTGTGGATGGCCATGGTGTGTTAGACGCATGTTGTGGGTGTTAATAAGTATCTCTGAGGATGACACATGGTGCACACATGCCACTATGTGGCATTTCTGCTTATATCCGTCAATGCATAAGCCCCATACTCAAGCATACAGCCCCAATGTATCTTAACATGTCCCTTTTAGTGGATTATTGCATAGATCTTACCAGCCCCCCCACTCCAACAAAGAGGCACATAACTGGGAAGTAGCACAGTCATGACATATGATGCATTGTCACACACAACTTTCACAGGACAGTGAGAGAACATACACTTGGCCAATACTTCAAGTAAAACAAGAAAGTGTGTGTGATGATGTGAAGTATTGCCAGCTATGTCAGGAGAAGTGAGGCAGTGGATGTGTAACATATGCCATCATAACTAGCTGGAGTTTTTTAAAGACTTATGTATCATTTGCATATGAAAATGATTTGTACAGGTGTTTGTGTTGAAAATGTATTTGTAAAGCTGCTTGTGTTAGAAATGTACCAACAGTGGGTCCTGCTAGACAGAAAAGAAATACACCTGTATGTCAGACTGTATTGTAACTGTTGAAATGGATATATTGTAACAAAGGATACTGAAAGAGAAGTGGTTAATCTCAGTCCAGTTAACTTTGTAAAATAGTCTGAAATTAAATGAATTGGTTTAGGCCATAAAGATTGTATCTTACAGTTCTGACTGCAGCCAGAGATAAAATGTCTGTGAAAACCAGTACTAGGAATCCCACTGTATGGTCCTTAGGGGTGAACTTATTGCTACCCTGGAAGGGTGGAAGTTTTGAAATGGATTTATAGCTTCCAGGTGTTGTAACACATCTCAGCAAAGCTCTAGGTGTGTGTATGGTAACACATATGTTCTAGATTCTGGTTGAGTTTCTAGTAAAGGGGGTAGTGTGGTAACCAGAGTCAGATGGCTAGATGTGTGTAATATCATTCTGAATTTGAAATCCACCACTTAAATAATGTTTTAATACTAGATAAGACAGAAGTGTCAGGGCAGTCTGTTTTTGAAACCTGACAAAGAATGATCACTTATGCATTTTATCTTGCCTTGCTCTAGTAAGTAACCTAGGAAACAGTAATTCTTTAATAAGTCAGGAAAATATAGTGAGATTAGTTGAGCGTTGTTTTTCTGTATCTCTGTGAATCTTTCCATCGGTGTTATTTTTAATATTTCCTGTGACTAAAACTCTGGTGTATATTGCAAATACATAATATTTTCATGTTCTTTTCTTATTATTAAATATATTTAAGCTTTTCATTATGGCTGGTCTTTCAGAGTATATTTTAACCTTTGAGAGTACTTGTATTTATATAGTGACACTGTGGCCACTCCTGAAAGCTTTGCTGCATTGGTAAAACACTACCATTTGTAGGAATATTCATTTTACTCAGTATAATTGGGTATCCTTGTAAGAGCCTTAGAGTAGCTGGCTGGTGGCTGTGTAACTACCTTATAGTCTGGGCAAAGGGTAGCAGAGTGAGTAAATCTGTGTCAGCCTTTCCCAAGTGTGTGTGTGTGTGTGTGTGTGTGTGTGTGTGTGTGTGTGTGTGTGTGTGTGTGTGTGTGCGCGTGCGTGTGTGTGTGTGTGTGTGTGTGAAAATCAAATTGCAAAGAATGTGTGTCTCACAGCTATTTGGTGCAGGGACACAGAGCACTGGTTTCAAAGAGAGGTTGGAGGAGGACTTGGCTTGGAACACTTGGCTGAGGACACATATCTACAGCTGTGACAGTGGGGAGTCTTATTTCAGGCCTGGTGAGATAGAGGGAAGCACAGCCCCAAGACTGAGTGCATTCCTTGTGAGTTCCTGAGAGGAATTGTGCTTGGTGCAGAGAGCTACATCTGGAAATACTGTGTATATCTATCTTTGTTCCAAGTGAATGTCCCTCACCGATGTCAGTGGTGAGGACTGAGATTCTTTGATCATTGGCCCAGAGAAGGGATGTCACAGTGTTCATAAAGAAGAACCGTTTAGATCCATACAGTAAGATATACACACAAACTATACCAAGTGTAGTCTCCACCCCCCCCCATCACATTTATCAATACTACAGATGATTGAACAATATGCCAGAAACATGTAGACTAGTGAAAGGAAGTGGGTTATGTAGGGACATAAAAGTGAACACTGTGGGCATGCATTGCTGCTGTATAAAGTTTCACAATGTATACTTTACTTCCCACAGAACGACTGCACCCCCCCGTAAAGGCATATGCTCAATCCATACTACAGACTACTCACAGCAATGTGCACCAAACTCTTGATATAACAATGTTTAGCATACTTTAGATGCCCCACTTAGAAAGATATCCATCACAGATCCCATACAATAACACTTAGTAATATATCCATCACACATCCTCCCACAGCAACAGAAATAACACAAAGCAGCAGTATAGTAAATTCAGTTGTAGTTTACACACTGCCAGACAACTGTCATGTTATATTGGGCAGTCTCTGCATGGCACACAGGTATGCAATGACTATATCCTCACATACAGAACAATCACCCTGCAATGCCATAGTAACTCCCATTTACCCAACTATGGCAGTAAACCCTCAGTAAAGGTAACACTTCCTAGCATAGCAGCAGCATTAGCAAGCAGTGTGTTAAGCATATTATGAGTCTCGACAGAAATACACAAATTCATAAATGACAGCAATACATTTCTGATACACTTACCTTTCATTAACAACTGCTGCACTTTGAAAGCCTTCTCAGCGATATTGAATAGTACTTGGTCTGTTGCTGTCTATTCCATAACATACTGAGACCCAAGTTAGGTGTGAGACCTTATATCACACAATTTTATTACTGTCAGATAACATATATAATTATTACAAATTACTAGATGAGGGAGGTATATATCTACTTTATAAATTGAGGGAGTTTACATTCAGTTCTGGTAACATAGGAAAAGCAGAAAAAACGTTTTGTGTGGGTTTTGGATGAGAGCTGATGCTTATCCAGGGGTATTGCATGACCATAGCCAATAATTAAACAGGTGTGCTTTAAGTTTCTTTTTAAATTGGAATAGGTTAGTAACAGTAGTTATTTCAGAAGGGAGTTTATTCCAGTTTTTGGTGATATAGTTGAGTAGAGGGAATCACCTGCAGCATTGTTGACTTTAACTGTTGTCAACAGAGTTTTATTTCTTGACTGTAGATTGCAATTACTAGAGTAAGAGAGTAGGAGATTTTCCAGACAAGAGGTAAGTTCCTTCAGTGCTATGCAGTGGTGTGACCTGAATGGATAGTCTGTAGCAAACCTGGCAATTTTGTTACAACATGATTCTAGTTTAGCTAAGTCTGATCTCTTTAGGTTGATGAAAATTGGTGAGGTATAAAGAAAAGTTGAAATGAGATGTCTTTGAGTAATAGTTACTTTTTATTATTGAAATACTGTTTGCTTTTGCATAGGGTGCCCAGCTTTTTGTGCACGTTTTTATTGCTTGTGCGATATGAATATCAAGTCTTAAACTGTTGCTGATAACTCCTCCCAGTAACTTAGTGTGGCTCATGAATGATATGATGGTATTGTTCAAGGGCAAAATATTGAAAGTGGGGAGAGGCAAAGTGTGCCTCATGGGTTGAAAAATCATGAGTTTAGTTTTGTTGGGGTTTGTATTAGTTGAGAATTAGATAACCATGTCTCCACATTTGAGAAAGAGTCTTGTGTTATTTGTTTTAGTTGTTGTAGCGATGAAGCTACACATTAGTGTGGACTCATGAACACAGCATGCTTCTGTCATTCAGTACACTAAAGTGCTTCTGTCATTCAGTACACTAAAGTGCTTCTGTTATTCAGTACACTAAAGTGCTTCTGTCATTCAGTACACTAAAGTGCTTCTGTTATTCAGTACACTGAAGTGTGAAGGTTGTTAGTTGTTGTTGTGTCTTTCGGCTTTTCCCAGTTAGGGGTAGCCACAGTGGAACTCCGGTCCGCTAATGATTGGCAATAGATTTTTACGTGCAGAGTTGCCGGCCCTGACGCACAACCTTCAATGAAGGTACGCCCATTCACGCATGTCTCCACACAGAAGATGCTCTAGCTGAGAATCGAACAGGAGAACATCTTACTGTGAGGCGACAACGCTACCGCAGCACCACCAAAGTGTGAAGGTTGTTAGTAAATAGTGAAAATGGTAGGGGGCCAGGATCATACCTCTTAACCTGGAAACATCAAGAATCTGGACAGAGGCCCATGAAAAATTGGTACAAATCTATACGCTGATTACCATAAAATTTACATCCATAATTATGTAACCCCACACACTCCAATGGAATTATGGGATACCAACTTTCAAATACAAACTAACGAACAGACAACCAAAATATTCCCCCCAAGACCCTGTAATAAACGGTACCCATTTTTTGAAATGCATAGCAATGATGTTCACTGGGAAGGGAGAAGATGATGAACCTCAGGATTTTGTTTTTTGTGACTTGCAGTATGTGGGTTTTGTGGTAAAACTAGAGCATTTACTGCTTGATAGGCAATATTCAAATCTTAGCAAAAGAATATTATAGTTTGCTAGGACCTCCAAAAAGTCATTCTCCATAGCATATTGATCAGTGGCGTAGCTAGAGTTTATGCTGCCAGGATCTGTCTTTGAGTTTGTCACCCTTCCTCCCCTCAGAAAATCATGGTCGAATGGGGCACCCTCATACAGACCCCCCCCCCCCCCGCAGCCATTCCAGTAGCCCATTACTTGGCTATTTTGCCTCATTTACCATAAACACTGTAATGTGCAGACTGCTTTACTTCTACAATGATTATCTAGATTTCATTTAAAACTTTTATTTTATATTTTATAGCACTAACAGACATCTGCTAAACAAACCAAGATAGTCTCACAATGAAAACAGACTTAGCATTAAAACATCCCTGCCCTTGAAACTCACATTGATTGAAACAGCATTGAAACCCACATTCAAAGAAAATGCATCTGGCCAGTAGCAGATAAAGATCACCTTTTGACCGTTTTCAAATCATAGGCCCCTTGCACATGAAACATACATGTGTTCTTTGATACACCTTCCTGACTGTATTAAATTATATTCCTTGTATAATACAGCACACTTAGAGCGAATTTTAAATTTATTGTTTTGAACATTTTTCCAGTACGCAATGAAACAAAATGCATGAACCAGTAATGAAAACTGCCCAATTCAGAACATTTTTATCATAAAATTCTACTCAAACTTCTACAGTCCACCAGTATCAGTAAATATACACAATTTCTGGAGAAGTAAAAGTCATCTCAATAATTTCACATTAAAGAGATCTATAACTAATAAACAGGTTGCTGCTAGCAAACAACTTTACATTTAATTGTCTCATCTACAAATAAAGAGCCTGTTTCCCTTGAGGAATAAATTGCCTATGTTACATCAAAAAATGATAAGCTAGTAATATTGCAATAGGGAATGGATGGCAAACTGACAACAGGTTCATAGAGCTATCTCCGCCAAAAAGGACATTTGCAGACATCTAAATGTACAACATAGTACCAGCAATCCAGCTACATACTGTGAGAGTAGAACCCACAGCCTTCTGCATCAAAAGCAAGTATTTTATCTGTTGTGCTAACAACAACAAACACCAGCAGATTTGGCATAAGGAGCACTAAACTTTTCTCTCCCTGAAGAACTGTGCAGCACAAGAAATCTGGAAAAAGCTAAACTTTATAGGGGGGGGCAAAGACCCAAAACCAGGGACACATTTTAAACATTGCTTGTATAATCTTAGAAAAGTTGCTAGAATAAAATGTTTTATGTTACCAATGCACTTCCTGAAAGTTAGGAAGACTGAAACTTAAATGGCTATCATTACTTAGTGAATTCAGTTCTCACTGATTTGCCAGAAAACCACAAAATTGTAAGTGGAACAGACCACAAGAATGAGCTAAACATACTGCAAAACTTTGGACTTAACTCCCTGATCTTGAATCACAAGTGGTGGTGGTATGGCTAGAGAATTTAAGCTCTTGTTCCCTGTTCCTAAGGTACAGGGGTTTGAGTAATTCTAACCAACAGTTATACCTAACTGGGGCATTTCACTCACACTCACACACACACACACACACACACACACACACACACACACACACACACACACACACACACACTCCTGCTTGCAGCTGTAGTTAATAAGTAAAGTCAAGTCACATAAATGTAACAATTTCTCCTGCCTTGCAGCAGCTCTTAAGTAAAAGAAGCTGCCTCACACACAGTAAAAGTAATAATGTTAAGCACAGTTTCTCAACCCTTACATAAGTGAAAGAAGCTGCCATTTCTCCTGCAGCCAAGAAACTGCCGTTACATTTAAATAAGTAAAAATGTTCTCCTTTAACAGCCATTACATAAATAAAAAAAGCTAGTACAGTTTCTCTTGCTTGCTGAGCCCTTAAATAAGTAAAAACTTCATTACATGAGTAAAAGAAGCTGTCATTGTGCAGCCATTACATTTAAATAAATAAAAAGTTTCTCCTGCAGCCAAGAAGCTGCCGTTGTGCAGCCGTTACATTTAAATAAATAAAAATTTTCTCCTGCAGCCAAGAAGCTGCTGTTGCATTTAAATAAGTATATAGTTTCTCAGCCCTTAATCTCCTGCAGCAGCCATTAGTTACATGAGTAAAGGAAGCTAGCCTAGCACAGTTTCTCCTGCCTGCTGAGCCCTTAAATAAGTAAAAACTCCATTGCATGACTAAAAGAAGCTGCCGTTGTGCAGCCGTTAACATTTACATAAGTCAAAAAGTTATTTTCTCCTGCAGTCAAGAAGCTGCTGTTGTGCAGCCATTAAGTTTAAATAAAAAAAAAGTTTCTCCTGTAGCCAATAAGCTGCTGTTGTGCAGCCGCGTTATGTTTAAATAAATAAAAAGTTTCTCCTGCAGGCAGCCAAGAAGCTGCCATTGCATTTAAATAAGTAAATAGTTTCTCAGCCCTTAATCTCCTGCAGCAGTTTCTACTGCCTGCTGAGTCCTTAAATAAGTAAAAAGTCCATCCCTTACACAAGTAAAAGAAGCTGCCATTGTATAGCCATTCCGATTACATAAGTAAAAAGTTTCTCCTGCAGTACACACATATCTAGGTTTACAACAATTTACATTTACAAAAATTACATTTTTACCTGGAGGAGGGAGCGAGGAAGAAATACATGCTGAGCACTGACAGACCCATCTGCAGAAGTATGCAATGTCAGTAGTAAAAAAAAAAAAAAAAAAAAACAGGAAATTAAAGGGGCCACATGGGAACTCGTGCCACCCCAATATTTTGCCCTGAAAACCGGTATTTACTGAGGAATTCAGTACGGTTGAGAGGTATGCCCAGGATTGATCCTTGAGGTTCTCCTATGGTAACAGGCAGAAGAGAAGAGAGGTTTTGTTGCCATTGCATGGTGTGTTGTTGGTTGGTTAGGAAGTCTTGGAACCGTGCAATAGTAACTGGTCTTAGATTCAAGTCAGTTAGGACAGCGATCAGTTTGCTATGTGAGACCATATCATTGTTTATTAGTGAAGGACATTAGAGCAGTGGTAGTGCTGTGATGGGGCGGAATCCATGTTGAGTGCTTGATAGTAGTTTGTTAGCAGACAGTGCATCATTTGTGTATGTATGCATCTCATAAGAATTTTAGATGTGGAGAAAGTATGGCTATTGGCCGATAATATGACAGTTCTGTTGATGTGCCTCCTTTGTGTAATGGGACAATATGGGAAGTTTCCTATATAGCAGGGGCTTGGAGTTTTGAGATGGATCTGTTAACTATGGATAAAGGGTAGGCAATTACATCTGCAGCAACTCTAAGATAGTCAGCGGGTAATTTGTCAGTTGCTAGGATAGTAGGTTTAAGTTTTTGAGCAATTTTTCTATCAAATCTGTTGAGACTGGTTGAAAGGAAAAACATTTTTGTTATTATTAAATACAGGGAGGACTGGAAGATGAGTGGTGTTACAGTTGTTTGAAAGCACTAAAATTGTTTCGGTAAAGTATTTATTGAACAGGGTGGCTATGTTGTCTGTAATAGAAGTAGTGGTTTGGGGGGGGGGTGATAGCATTGCATGGTAGGAGAATCTTATTGATAGCTAACCAGAACTTTTGAGGGTTGTTGTGATGCATAGTTTGGATGTTATGATAGTACTTAGTCTTGTCGCTTTATTTCTGAGCTCACAGTATGTCTGTTTGGCAGCTTCACTTGTGGTATTATAGGATTGTGCCTAAGTTTTATCTCTTGATATTAGTAGTGCCCTGGCTTCCTTACTTAGAAATGGGGCATAGTTGGATTCAATTCTTATAGTTCTGGGTGGGGTGTGGTTGTACAGGATATCTATGAAGGTAGAGTGAAAATATCTCACAGCCTCATCTAGGGGTAGGAGAGTATGATGATGGAGATGAAGTTCTTAGGTTAAAGTGTTTTGTTTTCCTTATTAGTTGGTAGGAAGACTGTTTAGATGGGTTGACTTCCTGTTTGAGTAGAAATGTTGGGAGATGGTCAATGAGGCTACCTGAGAGACAACCAGAGTGAAAGGAGAGTGAAAGTCTATTTGTTAAGATCCAGTCAAGGATGGTGTGTCTGTCTGATGATTTACCAATTCTGGTTGGTGTTTGAATAGCGTGGGAGAAGCCATGAAGCTTAATGTGATTAGCGGGGTTCTGAAAGTTGCAGCTTGCCCAGTCTATGTTAGAATTGGCAATGATTAATGTTTGCTGGGGCAGGATTTTTGAGGCCCAATTCAAAATGTTTTCCACAGTGGGGAGGTTGTTTCCAGGTGGTATATAGGATCCAATTATGCTTATATACTTCTTACAATTTATTTTTAATTTTGTATAAATCATTTCAGCATTGTTAAAGCTGGGGGAATTGTGATTAATGGCTTCTAAACTAAGGTTGTTTTTAAATAGTATGGCTGTACCATCTCCTCTTTAATCCTTTCTGTCTGCCCTAAGAATGTTATATCCAGCTGCAAGAATTTCATCATCCCTGGTTTCTGCTTTTAGCCAGGTTTCACTTATTACAACAATGTCTGGTGTATAGAGAGAAAGAGTGACATGTAGGTTTTGAATTTTATTTGAAATGCTTCTAATGTTAATGTTTAATACTGAGGTTGGTTGTTTTTCGTGGGGTGGTTCATTAAGTTAAATGGGTGAATGGGTGGTAGTTGGTGGGGTAAATTGGTTAGTGTATTATTTGGTCCAGGGTTTGGGTGGATGTCTCTACTGAGGATTAGCTTAGCTGCTATGTTGGTTAGGTATTTTAGCATTTTAATTAAGCACCTGTGAAATTTCCTGGAGATATGGGAAGTATGAGGCAGTAGGGTGAATTGAGTTTGTTGAATGGAGGTGGGGCTGAAGATAGACTGGTTATGCAGATGTTATTCAGTTTGATCATTTTTGAGTATGGGATTAGGGCAGGATGCGTGTGATTTGTATCCTTTAGTGTGACACAACTCTTATGATCACATGACCAAATTAGACTGGCATTACAGGAAACTTCAAATTACTGAAAGGAGTACATTAAATTTATTATGCTGGCAGTCCCATAGCAAAAGTAGTATACTGTACCTCACTGATTATGGTTGCAAGCACACAATACCCCAATATCCAGGATAGACAGCAGTCCGTCACAAACAAGACACCATGGTTTAAGTCTTCCAAATGTTTACGAGTTTTGAATGCTTTCATAATAAAAGGATCTCAAAGTAGATGTGCTTTGTCCTAGAACCCAAGACTTGTACCTTTCAGACTTATCCTCCACTCCTGCCCTCAGTGTATTGTCTTTCTGTCTCTATGGGCCTAGAGGATGGTTTCTCTCTCTTTTTTTTTTAATTTCTCCAAATCTTTTGGTTTTCTAATACCATGATGGGAATGAACCCCATTCCTAAGTCAAAACACAATTAAAGTTCATGAAATTAGTATTGCTTCAATCTTTGATGTCAGCCAAAACTGGTCTTTGCAGAACCTGCAGTGTGCTCAGTAATGACTCCTCCTGCAATTCGTATAGAGCTACATATATTGGTAACATGTCTAAATACGACTGTAGATTCTTCTTTATAAGAACCATTGCTCCTACTACTATTGAAACTGTCTGGGTATCTTTCTGACACATTGCTCTGGTTTCTGCCTGCAGATCCTGATATTTTATGACTTTGTGTATCTCTGTACGCAAGTCACTGTAGTCACTGAGTGTGGTGATTTCAATGATCAATGCTACTTTTGTCTTCATTTCATGGACCACTATATCCAGTTTTCTAGCATGTATCTTTTGAACTGTTTGTAATGGGTGATCCCATCTTAGGTAAACTTCATCATTTTCTATAATGCTTTGTGGCTCATGTTTCCAGTGTTTTTCAGCTACTTCAATACCATAATGTTTGCACAATCTCCAATGCAACAGTCTTGCTGCATTATTATGCCTTTCAGTATACAGTCCTTCTGCCATTAGTATGTCACAACCAGCAACGAGGTGTGCTAATGTTTCCAATTCAGTTTTATAAAACCTACATTTGTCTGTTTCTCCCACATGATCAATGGACTATGTAAACCAGCATGTACATAGTCCACTATGTTGGGGCACCAATATCAACCTTTCATCTCTTGGTTTGAATTTTCCTCTCCTTAACGATTCCTTTGTTCATTTCTGATCAACATGAGTTCTTTCAGAATTTTTCTATACTTGCAACTATGTTTATGCATTTTTCACATTTCTTGCTTTCTCATCTGGTCCTTCACCTTATATTCTTTCTTATGTTTTTTGGCACATTCAGTTGCTGCCTGATTTTTATCTACTTCTGGTTTGATTTCCATTCCTGCTTGACTGCAATATGCTTCTTGTTGGCTGATAATAATAAAAGAGAGTGAATGATCGTATGTGTGCTTTTACACTGATCTCGTTGGTGTGGAGAGGTCACATGACCATGTGCTTTATAATAAAGGAGGAAGCGAGGGTTGTTCCCCTCTTCCGTTTTTAACCAGTTTGATTATATTTACACGTGTTTATTTTCCTCTGTAATGTATGTCTAACCCGACTTTCTTACCCTTAAGATGATACCGCCAACAGGTTATGGGCCCAGGAGGGAAGTAGGAAGCTGATGGCATAGACTATGTTTCGATGGAGATGAGAAGAATTATGAGCTGTGGGAGACAAAGTTTCTGGGACACCTGCACTTGCTAGGGTTGAAAGATGCCATTTTGTGAAATGTACAGGACACAAAGGAGGACAAGAATGAGGAGGAAGGCAACAATGATGCTGAGAAAAACGAGGAGGCATATGCAGAACTGATAGAGTTCTTAGACGACAAAAGTTTGTCCCTCGTCATGAGAGAGGCTGCAGATGACAGTACAGAAGCGCTTCAGATCCTGAGACACCATTATGCCGGGAAAAAGAAGCCACGGGTAATTAGCCTATACACTGAATTAACAAGCCTCCAGAAGGACACCAGTGAAAGTGTCACAGACTATATTATTATGGCTGAGACAGCCATTGCGGCACTTAGAAATGCTGGGGAGAAGCTCAGTGATGGATTACTAATTGTGATGATTCTGAAAGGGTTGCCTGAAACTTTTAAATTATTTGCAGTCCACATCACTCAAGATAACGATAAGTTGAGCTTTGGTGAGTTCAAAATAAGGTTGAGAAGCTATGAACATACCGAGAAATTTAATGCCAACGTAAGTAATGATAATGTGATGAAATCAAGTGGCCTTGGGGAAAGAGTAAAAGCAGAGATTATATGCTATAGCTGTGGCCAAAAGAGACATAAGGCACGAGAATGCCAGAGAGAATATAAAGGCCAGAGACAGTGGTGTAGTTTGTGTAAAAACTCTAGCCACATGGACAGTAACTGTAGACAAAAGAAGAAAGACAATATGAAACAAGCAACTGATGCGGATGATCACACATTTGTCTTCAGAATAAATAAGCATCAAATTTGTGAATTAAAACAGAGGGGATTAATGGTGGACACTGGTGCCACATCACACATAATTAATGACCTGAAAAAGTTTAAATACTTTAATGCAACTTTCCAACTGGTGGAACACATTATAGAATTAGCTGACAGGACGAGAACCTGTGGGGCCTCACAGAAGAGAGGTAATGCAGAGGTATGGCTGCTAAACACAGAGGAGTGCAAAGTAAAGGTGATGATGACTCGGGCACTGTATATCCCGACGTATCCACAAAGCATTTTTTCTGTTAAGGCAGCAATGTCCAAAGGGGCTTCGATCACCTTTAAACAAGGCCGGGACCAACTCATCTATAAAACCGGCACCATGTTTGACATAATTGAGTGTGATAGACTCTATTATATAGGCACACATAAAAACGGCACCAGGTTTGACATAATTGAGTGTGATAGACTCTATTATTTAGACACATATAAAAACGGCACCAGGTTTGACATAATTGAGTGTGATCGACTCTATTATTTAGACACATATAAAAACGGCACCAGGTTTGACATAATTGAGTGTGATTGACTATTATTTAGACACATATACAAACAGCACCAGGTTTGACATAATTGAGTGTGATAGACTCTATTATTTAGACACATATAAAAACAGCACCAGGTTTGACATAATTGAGTGTGATAGACTATTATTTAGACACACACAAAAACTGCACCAGGTTTGACATAATTGAGTGTGATAGACTCTATTATTTAGACACATATAAAAACGGCACCAAGTTTGACATAATTGAGTGTGATAGACTATTATTTAGACACACATTAATTGAGTGTGATAGACTATTATTTAGACACACATAAAAATGGCACCAGGTTTGACATAATTGAGTGTGATAGACTGTATTATTTAGAAACATATAAAAATGGCACCAGGTTTGACATAATTGAGTGTGATAGACTCTATTATTTAGACACACATAAAAACGGCACCAGGTTTGACATAATTGAGTGTGATAGACTCTATTATTTAGACACATATAAAAACAGCACCAGGTTTGACATAATTGAGTGTGATAGACACTATTATTTAGACACATATAAAAATGGCACCAGGTTTGACATAATTGAGTGTGATTGACTCTATTATTTAGACACATATAAAAATGGCACCAGGTTTGACATAATTGAGTGTGATCGACTCTATTATTTAGACACATATAAAAATGGCACCAGGTTTGACATAATTGAGTGTGATCGACTCTATTATTTAGACACATATGATGAAGAAAACGATAGTGAGATACATTATGATGCATCTCAGAGCTGTTATGACATTCAAGCATGGTATAAAATGCTTGGTCACTGTAATTTTGAAATGTGTCAAAATTAGAAAAAGTGGTAAAAGGAATGAAAATTAAAGGTAAAGTTGAGAGACCTAACCTAGATTGTGAAACCTGTATGTAAGGGAAATTTGTCCACAGCAGAAACAGAGAACCAGATGCAAGAGCAAACACTGTGTTTGAACTAGTCTATACAGATTTGGCAGGCCCAACTGAGCCAGTAGCAAATGATGGGTTTAAGTACACTTTAGCATTTACTGATGACTACTCGGGTGTAATATTTGTATACTTTCTGAAAGCCAAGAGTGATACAGTCAAGACGGCCGAAAAGTTTACGGCAGATTCAGCCCCTTATTGGAAGGTAACGTGTATCAGATCAGATAATGGCACTGAGTTCATGTCGAAAGATTTTCAGTCACTATTGAGTAAAAATGTTATAAGACATGAAACGTCCGCACCTTACTCACCCCATCAGAATGGGACAGCAGAGAGAAACTGGAGAACACTATTCAAAATGACAAGGTGTATGTTAATAGAGAGTGACTTACCTAAAGAGTTGTGCACATATGCAGTAATGACTGCTGCTTTTATTTTCAACAGATGTTATAACAGGCATGTGGGGCAGACCCCATTCTTCATGCTAACAGGGAAGAAACCTGATCTTTCAAGGATGAGAGAATTTGGATCAGAGTGTTATGCATACAGACAAGATAAAAAGAAGTTAGACCCAAGATGTGATAATGGGATTTTTGTCAGATACATACAAGCAGCCCATCATATCTGGTCTATTATCCTGACACAGGAAGGGTCCTTAGACACAGGTTAATCGAGTTCTTTACTAAGAATGTAGCTGAGTGCCAGATTCAGACAGACCCAGAAGAGATGGATGAAGATCTTAATACCAGAAGAAGTGTGCATGCTATAAGTCGGAATCAAAAGCTGACCGTCAAATCATAAAAGAAATACAAGTGAATCACACCGAATCTATAATAAATGAAGAAGACATAAAAATAAGGCAAGAAGAGGAAAGGCAGGATACACACTACTCTAAAAGAGAGAGAAAACTACCTGCATACTTGAAGGACTATGAGTGTAAAGTTGAAAATGACTATTGTGACAGTTAATGTTGACTATTGTTACCGATTAATATGCAACACACCCCGGAGCTTTAAAGAAGCCATGACTTTGTCTAACTCGGAAAAGTGGGTCAAAGCCATGAAAGAGGAATTTAAGTCTTTAATGGAAAACAACACATTTACACTCACCACACTACCGGAAGATAAAAATGCAGTGGGGGGTAGATGGGTTTTCACTGTAAAAGACAATGCAGATAATACTGAGACTTACAAAGCTAGATATGTAGCTAAAGTCTACAGTCAAGTCGCTGGTATAGACTATAATGAAACATTTGCACCAACTGCGAGTATGACATCTGTACGCAGTCTAATGCAGATGGCAGCTCAGTACGATTTAGAATTGTACCAGATGGATGTACAAACGGCCTATTTACATGCTCCTATTGACTGTGTGGTGTATATGGAGCAACCTGAAGGTTTTGAAAAGAAATCAAATAATGATGAAAAATTGGTTTGTAAACTGAATAAGTCATTATACGCATTGAAACAATCAGGGCGTAACTGGAACAAAATGTTGCACGATTATCTTTGTGAAAATAGTTTTATCTAAAACCCCGCAGACCATTTTGTGTACACTAGACGAGCTGAAGATAAGAAAACTGTTCTAATTATATGGGTTGACGATCTCTTTATAGCAGCTAGTGACAATGAATCACTAAACGATGTAAAGGAAATGCTCAAGGCTAAATTTAAAATGAAAGATCTCGGAAAGCTAAGACATTTTCTAGACATTGATTTTACCCAGAATAGTGGTGAAGTAAAGATGAAGCAAAAGAGGTACATCACGAAAATTCTTGAGAAATTTGGTAGGTCTAATTGTAAAGTAAGAAGTACCCCTTCCGAACAAAAAACAAACTTTGAATGTGACAGTGAATCTACAGATCCAAGAAAATATTGTGAGCTTGTGGGTAGTTTGATATATGTTATGACAAGCACGAGACCTGATCTTAGCTGGATTGTAAGTAAACTTTCACAATATTTGTCACAACTAAGTGAATCTCATTTAATACTAGCCAAACGTGTTAAGATACTTAAAAGGTACATTGGACAGCGAGCTGTGTCACAAGAAAAGTGAAGGGAAACTTTAGCTTATAGCATACAGTGATGCAGATTGAGCAACAGATCAAAATGATAGACGTAGTACAACAGGTTATTGCTTTAGCCTCAGTAGAGATGGGCCTATTATTTCATGGAAATCAAAGAAGCAACAAACGGTGGCTTTATCTACATGTGAGGCAGAGTATATGACATTAGCAGCAACAACACAAGAGAATTTGTACCTTGTGCAGCTGTTAAGTGGAATGGATGGAGAGTGCAAGTGTGTACCAGTAACAATATTTGAGGACAATCAAGGAGCAATCGCTTTGTCGAAGAATCCAGTAAGCCGACAGAGATGTAAACATGCTGACATTAAGTATCATTTTGTCAGATTAGCACTTAATGATGACAAAATAAGCACTGAATATTGCCCGACAATAGACATGGTTGCAGATATTTTTACTAAACCTGCTACGAAATCGAAGACTGAAAAGTTCATATATTATGTATTCGGAATGTGAAGGAAAAGTTATCCAAAAATATGTTCTTAAAATGTATTTGTATACAGTATAAGAGCAAACGGGGGTTTTTGGCTGATAATAGGAGAGAGTGAATCATCGTACGTGTGCTCTTACACTGACATCGTTGGTGTGGAGAGGTTAAGAGTGGTCACATGACCATGTGCTTTATAATAAAGGAGGAAGCGAGAGTTGTTCCCTTCTTCCATTTTTAACCAGATTGATTGCCTTCACGTGTGTTCATTTTCCTCTGTAATGTATGTCCAACCCGACTTTCTTACCCTTAAGATGATACCGCCAACACTTCTGCTAGATTAAGCAGAGAAGTCATCTTAGACTTTTTTCACATCATGTTTCAAAACTTTCACTACATTTGGGTCTTGTGAGGTCAGCAGATATGTGTGACATCCCACAATTGCAGATATATACATGTAATCAATTTCAAGGAGCCCCATCCCTCCTTCAGAATGGGGGAATATATAATCTTGATAAGCAGTGATTTTTATAAATAATTTGGTGAGCATGAAATATTCTTCTTGTTTTCCTATCTAATCTAACCAACACATTTTGGGTCCAGTCGATCACTCCAAAACTGTGAGTTAGGACAGGATGAGCAAACTTGTTTATAGCTTGGATTTTGTTCTTAGATGTCAATGCTGTTTTCAGGATTAATTTAAGTCTTCTAATGTATTCTTTACTAAGTTTTATTCGCATTTGTTCAGGTTTTATTGTTGATTCTTCATCAATTCCCAAATATTTATACACTCCCTCTTGCTCAAGTTCTTTTATATCACATTCTTGCCCAAACTGTTTTCCTGCTGCTGAAGTTGTCCTGCTTTAAAGGTTGCTTTTGTACATTTAACAAGAACAAATGACATTCTTATATCATCTGAAAAAAATTGACAACTTGCAGTTGTGCTTTCAGTTCCTCATCTGATGAGCTGTACAGTTTTAAATCATTGACAGAAAGAATATGAGAAGTCTTTACACATGGTTGTTTACTAAGAGCAAAATTATAGCCATGGCCTAAGCCATTAAATCAACGGCTTAATGGGTTATGGGCAGGGCAGAATAGCAGCAGTGACAGACAGTCACCCTGGAATATCCCCCTTTGAATTTTTATCCCTGGGATAATAATTTATCCTTTATCATGGCTTAATTATAAAGTGGTCTGCCACTGTTTCAAGGTCACTGTAATATAGTCGATCAGTGTAGGGTGTATATCATACATTTTTATGCACTCTTTCATCCATGAATGTGGGCTACTATCAAATGCTTTTTTGTAGTCAATCCATGCCATACTTAGATTCTTCCCATTTTTACAGTTCTCTACTTATGACTCGATTTAACAAAAATGATCCTTTGCTCTATATGACTTTTTATTGCCCTTTTGTTCTGCTGTCATAATTGAGTTTTCTTCTAAATGACTATAAACTCTGTCGGCATCAGTTCCAGTGTATAGTTTATATTTCATCAGAAGGTAAGTTATTAGTCTATAATTTTTAGGGTAGCTTGCAAGTTCACTCTTAAGTAGGAGCGTTCCTGTTGTCAGCCAGGTTGGTGTCTGTTTGGGGTGTGCATATCAATAGGTCTTACTCATGGATAAATCTTCGTGCAAAGATGTTAATACTTTTAACCAGAAGTTAGGTATTGCACCTGGGCGTGGGGTTTTCCAATTAAAAGCTTTTCTTAACTTTGTTTCAACCTCTCTGGTTGTTACTTCATCACATTTCATATCCTGTACCTTTAAACTTCTTATTCTTTCTTTTACTTCTTCTATCCATTCAGCATCTTTGATATGTTCCACAGGATCTTCCAAAATGTATCTATTTCTTCTTTTTTGGCGGTCTTTCAATTCATTCTACCTCGTTTCCCAATTATTTATAAAACATTTTTGGGTCATCAATAAATTGCTTATTTTGTAGTTTCTCTTTATATTTATCTGTGTATCTTTTAAGCGTTTCTGCCTGTGCAGAGATTTTTAGTTTATTTGCAATAGTGCATGATAGATCCTCGTCTGTTCTACTAGTGCTCGTTGCTTTTATCACATCTTTCTTCATATTTTTATTAATATGTTCTTTCTTCTATATTCTTCTAACAGTGAAACTTCTTGTCTTAATTGCTTTATAGTTTTCTCTGTTTGATAATTCCATGATAGTATTTGATTTCTCCCCTTCCTTTCCCTCATACCTTGTGCTCTTGATGTAGGACATTATCAGTTATTAATTTAGCTGCACTTTAATATATCCTGTTTACTTTTGTTATATTGCATGGATCTCTGTGAACAATCCTAATTACTGTGTTCATTTATTTTATCAAATTTCTGACCTTTGGGGTTTTATTGACCTTCTGTAGTCTATTTCTTTCATTGATCTTAATATGTCAATCTATGTCTATTAAATCAAGCAACTCTTCTCTTAGCTAATTTTCATCTAAACCGAGGACACATTTTTTGTTTTCCATTTCTTGCGAGCATTCTATAAAAGGTTCTATAGCATCTTCCTGTGGCAAATTCTCTTCAATTTTATTCTGTGCCATCAGTTGTTCTGTCATATGGGAACTCACTGGCCTATCACTCCTCAACATTGACTGCATCAGAGTTTTCTGTTCCTTCCTTTGCAGCCCAGCTTCAAGTGAACATTTGTACTGGTAGGCTCCAAAATTTCTTCATATGGAACCTAACCAATTGCTTCCCATTCCACTGGTTTCCCCTTAATTTGGATATCCATTACTCTATCCTGTTGTGGTGCTTTCTGAATTAGATTTTCTACACTGAATCCTTCACTTTGCAGATACTCCATAACCTCAGTTTCTATTCCTTTAACTTCTGCATTACTAATCTCCTTTTCTATTTTTCTTCTGGTTTCTTATTTTTGTTTCATAAAGTTTTTCCATGTCTGGATTCCTTTGCCTGCATTTTCCTTAAAATATCTTTCTTGCTGCTCTTTTTGTATTGATTAGTTTTGCTTTCTCCTTTCCATAAATATTACACCATATTAAATCTTAAATCTTTTTTTCTTTCCTGTGTCCATATTT
The DNA here is from genome assembly GCF_019279795.1 of Protopterus annectens. NCBI lineage: Eukaryota > Metazoa > Chordata > Ceratodontiformes > Protopteridae > Protopterus > Protopterus annectens. Next base: position 129,079,319 of record NC_056743.1, on the reverse strand, counting down.
CTTCCTCAGATGTCTCAAGATCTTCCTGCGTTGCCTTACTTTGGAGATTCACTCCATCATGCCGTGATGTAACCTCTGTTAGACCTTCTACACCAAATTTTTCACTTTGCAGGCACTCCATAACTTCAACTTCTATTTTTTTAACTTCTACTTTATTAATGTTCTTTTCTACATTCCATTTGTGATATTATTTTTTTTTGTGAAATCTTCCATATCTGGATGCCTTTGCCTGTATTTCTCTTCGAATATCTTTGGGGCTGCATTCTTTATACTGATTAATTTGGCTTTCTCCTTTGCATAAATATTGTACCATATCAAATCTTTCCTTCTTTCCCATGTTCATGTTTTTTATACTTTTCAAAAAATCGCTAGGTTTTCTTGTTTATATTTTTGCATTTCCTCAGATGCTTCTTTTCCCAAACAGATCAAAGCTTCTTGATCTATATACTATTTTTCACAAATCAGTTGTATTAATGAATATACATTTTTATTTGAAGCTTCTGACCGTTTTTTTTGTGGAAGCATTTTTTCCTTCATCTAATATCTCTTTTAATCGTTTTGTATTTCTCGTGTCTGAAAATTCTGGGCTTTTTGCATAATAGTAACAATGCACAATTTCTTTCTTATCCTCAATAGTTTACTTTGTCATCTTTATGGCTCCTCTTTTGTGACTTTTGTGGACTATTACTTCCTTCTACAACAGGGGAGCCATCCACCACCTGGGCCTGATCTGGCCGCATTGTAGGAATGTTTCCTTATTTTGAGGATTCTATTCTGTCATCTTTTTCCAGTCCTGGCACCAGTGTGCCTTACAGGATTTGGCACTTTTTTGTCCTGGGTCTTGTGCACCCAGCTATCTTTTTTTAATTTTTAACCTACGTCTGTCCATGATATATGCTATAAATATAGTCTATCAGAGTTATATTGGTGAGATTTTGTGAAAACAGGGTCTACCTCGTAAAGGTACTCACCAAGACTTGAGGATGAAATCAATTTCAGCAATACTACCCCTTGCTTACTGACTCATCTCTCCATTTGGGCCCCTAATGGTTTCTTTGTATCATATGTGATGTGAAGAAAGGTAACAAATTAACAGGGATTATTTTTCCTGACCTTAGATAGATGTTTTCTGTCATTTTTTCCCAAGCCCTGTGCATACATGAAGATGCCAGATGATTGAATGGTTGCACATTTCTAGATTTATGCCACTAGATCAATGGTGCTTTCAAGACTTCTAATTCACTGAAGCAAACTCACTGAAAGCCACATCTAGTGAACATTGAACTATGTTTTCTGTGCAGGGTAGTCTGATCACCTCTATCTCCCATATGGACTAATACATTGCTATTCCATGGTCAGACAACAGTGGGGTAAATAGCAAACTCTTGCTGCTAAAACTGGCTTTAATAGCATCATCACTTGCCAAAAACAGTGCTTAACTGAGCTGCTCCCACATTTCATGCTGTCATTGCTGAAAAGCTGGCTTGTCTCCTTACAATGAACTTCGTGCTTAGATTACAGCTACACTACTTTCAGCCCCTACTGGTCGTCAGTGAAACCCATTATCGCTCTCCCCTGTATATGGAAGGCCCTGTCTCTGGTTACAATACTTACTTTCCATTGCCAGCTCTTCATTTGTCATGGTTTCTTGCTTAACCAGGGTAAATGATTGTAATAAATACAAATTAATAAAACCAGACTGCTGTGCTTTAGTCAGGTATATGGCAAGAGTTCTACAGTCATCACTTAAAGCATAACAAAAAAAAAAGCCTCTTTCCATAGTTCATAGGCAGTTATCAGTAAAGGCTACATATTTCAGTGTTTTGGAACATTTTTTCTGTAAGGAAATGGTGTGTTCTTGTTCTCAGGAGCAGCCTTAGGTCAACTGATGCCCTAGGCAAAAGGGCTCCACAGCGCCCCCACCACACCATCTGGTGCCCCCATCCTAGTCTACCTACACCAAATAAATACTGGAAAAGCGCCCCTACTAGAGTGGCACCCTAGGCGGCCGCCTAGTTGGCCTATGCCTAAGGCCGGCCATGCTTGTTCTTCACTGATTTCCTTTCTATTTTCAAATTCTGATTTAATGGCTTTAAGTAAATTTGCTACTATATTCAATTGATATGACTGTTTTGGTGATTAATTCAACCCACCATTGACTTGTTTTAACTTAATCTCCAACATCTGGTTCTCTCACTTCCGTTTTTAAACATTTCATACCGAGTGATCCCGCATTCTCATTTCTTCTTTGGTTTTAGTAATTTTCTGTGGGTTGTGTTTTCAGTGCTTCACTACTGTGTAGATATTAAAGTATGTTCATAGTTTCCAGCGCATTATCCCTGTCATGTTATTGCATCTTTCAGTATGCAAATCTTAAGACATAAATTGTCAGCTGTCATAGATTTGCAACAGTTTGTAGTTTCCCATTACAGACCATTAATTGTCTGTATCTCTGCTTTTGTTTTCTCTGGATTACGTGAGCTGTTTTATCCGTAGTGTATTATCTTGAGATGTTATTAACATCCTTTTAGCATTCAGCTTTTTCTTAAAAATGAATGGATTAGGTCTTTATATAGTGATTTGTTAACCAGCTAAGCCCATTAGACCTAAATTCCTTTTTTCATTGGTAATCTAGGAGCACTGCCTGGTTAATCAATTTGGACAAGGTGGAACAGCATGCATGTGAAGGCTGAAATAATCAAACCCAGGACTAGAGGATGAAGCTTGCTGTAATTCATAGCATTAGAATATTTGAGCCAAACTTCTAAGTCTTGACCAGAAAGTCCCTATGATTTGCATACAGCTGTGAAAGTTCTTTTGGGAGTTTTAGATTTTTTATTTTTCCTTTGGCATTTTTGCTTTGCATTCCCATTTTGCTACCATTTGTTTCTTATCCACTACTGTCACAGTGTCTATCTTGGGTTTTTGTCAAATGGTTCTGCTTTGCTGAGAACAAACATTATTCTAGGCTTATCTGCTTTATATTTCAGAGCTTTCTGTATCTATGGATATGGGCATGACAGAAGGCAGATACAGACAGACAGACACACACACAAACACTGAAAGAGGAAAAAGCCACATTATTCCAAAGCTTTATGAATAATCAGTACTAAAGAGACTGTTTTCATTGGGTATTGGCATTTATAATCTTGTCATACACTGATTTTGTATATTAAGTTATAGGCATGAAATATTTTTCTAGTTTTTCTGACCAATTAATCCAACAATTTTGGAGTAATTTTATCAAATGCATTATATCTGCTAACAATGGAAGGGTGAATTGATTTACAATTTGATGTTTGTGACAGAAATGAAATGTTTTAGAATTATGTCATACATCTGAAATAGTCCGTATTAATTTTGACTTACATTTTCCCATAGTACTCCAGATATGTTGTATATTTCTAGTTACTCATCCCTTCATTTCAGTTCTTTAGTGCTGTGTCCTTTACCAATCTGATATTTTTCTGATGTGTAATCTTCCTGCAGTATGTACTGCTTGTACACATTCATTACAACTAAATAGTATTAGCCAGTGTACTGTTAAACTTTTATCAGAGCTATACATGGCAGTGGTCTGACAGCAACCAACATTGTGTTTTATTATTGTAGTAACTTTCGTATCTAAGCAAACCAAACTCATGGGAAAGTAATCTGGAAGGACTGTCAATGACAGTGACACTTGGTTAAAGACTTTCTACAGTGTCCAGACTCCAACGTACATACTTTATAAAGGACGGTTTTGTTATACATTTTCTTCTAACATTCCCATAGAATAATATTGAAGTAATGTGACTTGGTGCCTGGTTTCTGTGACTCAATGATTTGATAAAGAAGGGGCATACATAATAAATGAGCCTATAAATACTAACAATCCTATTGTAGAGAGTAATTATATTGACTCTTACTGTCTAGTTGGCTAAAAAGGAATGCTAGATTAAATCATGAGACCAAGCAGCTGTTTAAAATGATTTAGTGTTCTTTTGATAGTAGGGCTTTCTCAAGCAGTAATAAAATAAACTTGTGATCTGTGTATTTTATATGCATTCAGTGTTTCTCTTGTTACTGTATTTGTAGACTGAAAGCTGTTGTGTCAAATATTTTCAGGATAAGTGTAGGACTCCACCAAGCAGAGCTGTAGGAAGAATGGGATGGATAGGGCAGCTGCCTCCGATGGCAGCTTACACTTGGCACCAATGACAGAATTTTTTTTAAAATAAAGTGTATGTGCTGCACATTTCCTGCTACTCTCTTCAAACTTCAGCCCCAACTACCTTGAGACTTCTGCAAATAACATGGCTGAAATGACGTTTCCACTAAAAGGACAATAAATCATAACCTCCACTTTTGCAACATTTGCTTGAACTATAAAAACATGAAAGGTATGGGAGTGGTTCTTTTTCCAGTTAGTGGACTTCACTTGGAAGTTTTAATTCTGACCAGTTCTGGATGAATTTTTTTTTTTTTGTCTTGGTTTTGAATGTGGTAACAGGTAGATATGTAGCTTATGGTATCTGCCCACTGACTGGAGCTCTTTTGCATCTTTTTCATACATCTTATATAAGCAGTGGCATATACTTTTTGATGTGTATAATATTTCAAAATAGAGAAAATAGTTCTGTATAACCTGAGGCTTGTATCTGCATTCTGATGGCCTCTTGTGAGTAGTTTTGTGCAATACAACCGCACAGATCCTTCAGTCCATAATCCTCTCTTCCCATTTTGGGTCAGGATGTCGCATCAACAGTGACCATCATCTAGAGGCATGCACTACATAGCTACCTCTTACAACAATCAAAACCAAGACAATAAAACATCCAGAATGGTAAAAACGAAAATGTCCAGGTGATGTCACGTACTGGAAAAAAACACTTCTGTACTTGCTATGTTTTTTATAGTTCAATTAAATGTTGTAAACATTTAGAGGTTGTGGTTTATTGTCTTTTTTAGGTTGAAAGAATTACAACATTGTTGTAGTTATGTTATGTGCACAAGTCTCAAGCTGGAGGGCCAGGAGTATAAAGACTAGTATTAGAACAGGAGCACGTAGAGTTTGATGGTAAAATGCCATGTTTATGCACTGAAGCTCATTAGCAGAAACTGCTGTGGAACTGAAACATTTCTATTTCTAAATCTGGTGTAGCAAAGTGGTGTTACAGTAAGTGGATGGCACTGGGAGTCATTCATATGCAGATACTGATGGTGGGGACATGTGGTTTGAATAAATGAGGAGCCCGGAGATCATCAGCATTTTGGGGTGTTACTGACGTGGACAATAATACAAGTACAATTGCAGACATATGCCATTCATGAGGGTTGCTCTTGTTTGGCACTCAGTGTTTTGCACATTTATTACAGGTATATCCATATTTATAAAGCATATCACACTGTACATTCCATATACATTCCAACATTATACTACCTCTATTTGTCATTACGCTATGTTTATAACAGTTTAACTCATAGCTTTTGTCATGTACCTTGAAGTGTATTTCACTCATTTCAGCTTAAGGAAATCCATAGTTCCTATTTACATGACTGTTAGGGCAGTGCTTCCACATTCCTCCAATATTTTTAGGCTGTACACTTTACATTGTCCTTTTTATCTATTGTTATTAAAGAAACCACATACTTCCTATACTACAATATTTTTTCAGAATTTTGACTCCAGAACACTACCATAGTCTGTTGTAATCTGGCCTAATTTTATGTCTTCTGTACAGATTGATTTTATCATACACACCACTGAAACATCACACTACAAAGAAGCATGCTGTGTTTCAAAACAAGGGAGGCTTGGGAAACTAAGCTGGAATACAGGGAAACCTATTGGCAAATTGCTCTGGAGGCCAATAGGTACTCTGGTCTTAATGACAACATTTCATTGGTTCCATTATTAAAATTAAGGTTTGCCAAGCTTTAGCAGGTTATTATTTATTTGACCATATGGCATATGTCATGGTTTGTCCGATAACACTAAAGATTTTGACATGGTTTACCCTCTTCAACTAAAAGGAAGATATAAGCAGAATGACTAGAAGAGGGATTTTAATTCTGGAATAAACATGTTGGAAAACATTTATTCTGGGTATCAAACATTGAGAAGCTACTTAAAGACGTAACGTAAGGTACTCCAAGTAACTAAAGTTGGATGAAGGGTGCTAAATCAACATGAACACGGTGTCAAAAATTAGTGAAAAGCTTAATATTTTATACCAAAGTGCTTCAGGAAAACCACTTTATTGTAAACTTATATCCAGCATCTTGGAAACACTATCTGGGCTAAATGATACAAGAAACACTCAAGCTGTCGCACAGAAATGAATAATTACATGTTGCAGTATGCAATGAGTGGGCTTTTGACCTCTTGAACTTCCTGTTGAACGGTAACCAATATTTATGGCTAGAGGATGTAGGCCCACAGAGCAGGATTTGACACATTCTAGTTTAGGGATGCAGCAACATTTCTTGCTATTATAAAAAGCATGCAGTATTAACACCAGTGATATATGTCCATGTAATCAACACCAAGCTTGCACAAGTTGGTAACAAATCATTTAAGAAGAAACAGTGGATGATGATAAACTATGTTTTTTTTTTTTTAATGCCACCTTTTTTGTTGCTTTTGTTCAGAATATAAGCTGTATTTTTCAGGCTGCATGGCTTCACTATCTCCACAATTCAGTTAATAAAATTTTCAAGGACTGAACTCAAACACCTCTTAACTAGCACTTCAGTGACATGCGAGGTATAACATATCAGTCATATTAAAGCTTGAGGTAACAAAGATCTAAATCTGACATTTTTATCTTTTATTGGCTTTTCTGGGTGTTATAGCTGCGGTGGTGCAGCGGTAGCATTGTTGCCTCACAGCAAGAGGTTCTCCTGTTCGATTCTCAGCTGGATTGCCTTCTGTGTGGAGTCTGCATGTCCTCCCCGTGGTCGAGTGGCATTTAAAAGACATGCATGAATGGGTGTGCCTTCGCTGAAGGTTGGGCGTCGGGCTGGCAACTTGGCACCATAAAAATCTACTGCCATTCATTAGCGGACCGGAGTTCCGCTGTGGCAACCCCTAACCGGGAAAAGACAAACAGCAACATTGGCTTTTCTGGGTGTGTTAACATACAGTAATAAAAATGAAAGGTATAAGCAGACATTTCATACTAACCTTTGTGTCACATATATACCTTTCAATTTCTTTGGTCAAGAATGCTGAAGAAAACTAAAAATAACGGGTGGTAAAAGGCCCAAAATCATGGACAATTTTTAAATGTCGGTCTAATTCAGTTCAAATGTTAACAAAACAATAGGCTTTGCTTTAACATGCATTTTCAGAACAGTAAGAAATATGAAACTATAATGCCTAGCATTATTGACTGCCGAGTCTCTTCAGTGATTTATAGGTTCATAGGTATCTACAAGGCTGGAAGTCTATATGACTAATGAGCTGAGCTCAAATTCCTAGTTGCCCCAAGAACTGTCCACTTAAGTGACTTACTCAGTGGCATAGGGTAGGCAAATGAGGGCTGAGGAAATCAAACCCTATACCACAGGAACTACAGGTAATACCCTACCCTCTGTAGCAAGTACCACACAATCCAAAATTTTATGAGGGACAGGGAAAAAATATGAGGCAAAATCTGTAACATTCTGCAAAATCATGGATAGTTGAGACATATACTGTCCTGTATAAATGTATAATATCCTTCCGGTGACAGCTAAGCAGTCAGGAGCTCTGTCTTTGTTCTTTGAATAAGCTGTTTGTATAACAGGACCAGCTTCATATTCATACCCAATGGTTCACACTTCCAATTATATATTTGAAATTTCATTAAAGTTGTTTGTTAACTGGGCAAGTAAACTGACTGAAAACAAAACTTTCTGAAGACGACCTAAGCTATGAAGGTAAGGGTAAATATTGAAGATATCCAGAGATTACAGTAGTCCGTTAACCAGTATGTTTTTAAGAACTGGAAAGAAAAAACGCAGTGTCTGCAGAAAAAAAACTGCAAGGAAGAAGCTTAAAGACTGAACCTTGTGCGTACATAAATGTTAAAATCAGTGCAGTGACCACTTTGCTGACAGGTGACTATGGTTAGAAAATCTGTTTAGTCTCATGCTGTAAGCCTTGTATCACATAGTCATTATAAAGCTTAAAAATGTACCTTTAGCAGGACAATTTGGTATGCAGCTGACACTGGTTAGCCCAGCAGACAGAAGACTAAAATCAACTTTACAACAAAAAGACTAAGTCCTAAAAGAATCCATGTCATATTTTGTTGGGAGTTGGGTCCGACTGTGAAAGTGACATGGAGACTACTACAGGCATTCTTCCAGAATGACAATCAGCTGTTGACTGAAAGCAATGTGTGTTTTTATCTGTCTGCCAAATATAGGTCACTTAATCACCACCTGTTTTGTTGATGCTTATTTTGTGAAATGTTAAAGCCAAACCAGCAATCAATTAACTATTTTGGACATGTGGATACCACCCCCTTAGAGAGCAGAAGATGCTCCACCTGTAGCTAATTCAGCAAATTCAAAGGTTACCAAAGGGTAAGTTATGTCAGAGTTGTTTATATTTCTGTTTTGTCTCCAGGATCTGACCAAAAGGTTTTGACAAAACACTGGAAGTGATTAAAGAAATATATAAAATGACAGTCTTATAATGGTTTGAGCTTATTTATATAGTTTCACTTGGTTCATAGGTTCACAGGTATTTACTAGGCTAACGGCGACAAGGGATCTATATTATAAAATCGACCGCTTAGCTTGTCGAACACCCAAACATCGACAGCTAAACAGTGAAATCTTAAAACCACAAAAGACCACTTCCACAAAAATTTTCATAGGGAAAAGCTTTGCTTGGCCATCAGACACTAAAACAAACTTTCGAACCCTAATTAAGTGGGGGGCTGTGCCCCTCACTCACCCCCTAACTAAAATATACCAACTCTGAGATTGCTGTACATTGAGGAAAAGGGAAAATTCCCAATAACGGCCAAGCAATTTTTTTCCCTATGAAAAACTTCACGGAACTGGCTGTTCGCAGTTTTAAGCTTTCACTGTTTAGCTGTTGAGATTTCAGTGTTCAACAAACTAAACTTTCATTGTACTAATATAGACCATTTTTAAGCGTATACATCTTGTGATGATAAAAAGTTTGACTAATCTGTGTTGAGATATGTAGCCATAGGCTGGGTTATTTTTTTTTAGGAGTAGTTCTATGGCATAGCATTTACCCATTATCAAGACATGTTTTATATCTGGGAAGTATAAAATCAAGAAGTTTGCTTCTATTTGGCTTGCTGAAATTGTTAATTGTAAGTCAAAGTGTTACAAAACACAATAGCATCACAACTTCTGTGATGATTATGTTGTGTTTTAGCAATGTCACAATACTCCGCTTCTTAAAAAAAATACAAATCTGAGAAAGTACAGAGCTTGTCTGTCTTTAATATATAAAACAGAAATGTGTTTATTCACAAGAGCTGAGAGATGAAGATTGCATAATATATACGGCATCTTGCTGAGTTTCTTTTATATAGGTAGTGTCATTTTTGCATTTTAAAAATAAGTAAAAAAATACATATTTATTTCAAAATTCAAAGGCCTTGTTTCTGGACTTCCCCTTATTGAATGTGACCAGTCTCTATGCAGTTCCTCCCCTGTTGAGGACTGGTCCCTGAAACAGGTCATACTTTCAACATAGCACTCGACATAAAGGTCCTTGTTCTTAATACTGCTGTTAAAATCCATTCGTAAGTCTGGATAATGCCAGACCCTCTTCTTGCTCAGGACAACTAGAAGCAATCTTTCATTCCACCTATGATTCTGATCTCATTATCAGCAATGGACAGCAGCTACAAAAATCCTTGTACATCTGTTATTTGCAAAATCATATATGCATACATACAAACCCCATTTTGGGAGTCACAAAGCTATTTTGGAGTACTGTGGAATGATTAATACATTTCTTCCTGGGGTACTTTAACATCTTATATAACCTGACCTATATAGAAAATTATATCAACATTTTCACGTACATTAATTACAATGCAAATTCAAATTCACTCAGCGTCTTCTAATTTTCTTGAATGTGAGGAAAGGCTAGGAACAAATATGTTTTAGTAGAAACATCAAAAAAAATATTTTAACTATAAAATTTCCAAGGCTTGCCAAGTCCATACATAATGTTTCAGTACCATGTTTATTATTTTTCAAGTCTGTCATCTCCAACACTGCCTTCAAAATGCCCTGCATACCTGGAGCCACAGAAACTCCTTTTTACTGGTTTAAGCATCCCACTGTATTTCTGTTTGGATTTTCTTATGAGGTGCTAAGTGCATATGTATTCTTAATTCTGTGGATGCAAAATGTATGCACTTTACGTTAGTGTATACATTATATTTTGTGACACAGTGCTATAGCTCCACAATAAGACATACATTGACCTTACAAAGTAAGTTATAAACAAGTGATGTGGAGCTCAGCAAAAGCTTAAAAGACTTGAAGAGCATGTATAAGGGTAGTTTTGTACAATTTCATTTTTTTCTGTTTTCATGCTTTCTGATTATTCTTCTTTTGGCTTTTCCCAGTTAGGGGTCGCCACAGTGGATCACCTGTCCGCTCATGATTGGCAGTGGAGTTTTTATGGTGTCGAGTTGCCAGCCCGGCGCCCAACCTTCCACAGAAGGCACACTCATGCCTAGGGCCAATTTAGAGTGTCCAATCCACCTACTGCATGTCTTTGGGATGTGGGATGAAACTGGAGCACCGGGACGAAACCCACGTAACTACAGGGAGGACATGCAGACTCTGCACAGAAGGCACCCCAGCCGAGGATCAAGCAGCAGAACTTCTTGCTGTGAGGTAGCAATGCTAACCACTGCGGCCACCCAGCCTTCTGATTCTACAATATGTATTTTTAACTCTAGTTTCTTCAAAGGAACACTATTTATTAAATTGTGTTTGTAGTCCCTGTATGTTGAAAAGCTGTATATGCACTTTCTGATTCCAAGTCATTTGGTCCTACACTCCAAGGGTGTAATACAGGGGGTAATAGTTTATTCTTTGTAGGTATGTCTTCTGTAGTCTGCAGCTGATTTCAACAAAGTGACACAGACTACAGTACAATCAATCAGTAGCACAAGTAATCAGACAATCAGGCAAGCAGGCAAAAAAATCAATAAATAACTAAATGCATTTATAATCAAATAAAAAGCAACAAAAGCAAAATGGAACATAATAAGACTCATAGTAAAATGTGTAGTGCTTGACATACAGTAAATAGCACAGACATAACACTGCAATAAATAATTCTCTACCATGGATGATCAGTTTTAGGTAGAAAACTATGAATATGTGAAACACCTCAGTGATAGCCTACAGTGAAGTATGTCTGTATATGTTGTCCATTGCCTGGATTAGTGCTGGAATGGAAACTATGCAATGAAGTTAATTGGCTTCTTGGCAATGTGGAAGGTCCAGTCATATGTGGGACTAGGTATTTTCTTTTTCAATTTCTCCTTTTCTGTGGGGTTTCTAATACCATAATGGGAGTGGACCCCATTTCTAAGTCAATGTATGATTAAAGTTCATGAAATTAGTGTTGTTTTGATCTTTGATGTCAGCCAGAAGTGCTCTTCGCAGCACCCACAATATGCCCAGTAATGACTCCTATAATTCATACAGAGTTACATGTATCAGTAACATATCTAAGTAGGATTGTAAATTCTTTTTTATAAGACCCATTGCTCCTACTACTACTGGAACTGTCTGGGTATCTTTACTCCACACTGCCCTCATTTCTGCCTGCAAAATCTGGTATTTTGTGACTTTGTGTCTCTCTGTACGTAAGACACTATAGTCACTGGATGTAGCAATTTGGATAATGCTACTTTTGTTTTCTTTTCATGGACTACTATATCTGGTTTTCTTGCAACTACTTTTGAACTGTTGGTAATAGATGATCCCATGTGATGCACACTTAATTTTCTGTGATGCTTTGTGGTTCATATTTCCAGTGCTTTTCAGCTACTTCAGTATTATAAGGTGTGCACAATCCCCAGTGCAACAGTCTTGTCACATTATTATGCCTTTCACTATACAGTCCTTCTGCCATCAGTATATCACAACCAGCAATAAAATGTATGACTGTTTCCAATTCTGTTTTATAAAACCTACATTTGTCTGTTTCTCCCACATGTTCAACAGACTTTGGAAACCAACGTGTACGTAGTCCACTATCTTATAGGTTCACAGGTTCATAGATGTGTACTAGGCCAAAGGCCCTGGAACCATTACAAGCCTAGCCCATAGAAGTGCTCTGGCATCACGCCGCTATTAGTTCCTGGTGCCTCTATCAAGTAGAGCCACTGGAGTGATCCCCAGGTGAACTTTCTATTTCCCATCCATTCATCAATATTTCTCTTGAAGAGGGCCAGTGAGGTGCTCTGCTTGACATGTATGAGAAGTCTATTCCAGAGTATGGGATGTCTCTGGGTTATGAAAATGTCCCTCTAGCATGTTCTGTTGATTGTGGTAATGAGGTTGAGGTCCCTGGAGCATGTGGGGTGGAGGGATTGGGATTTTTTTAGGTGTAACATTTCTAACAGGGCTGGGTCAGATATGGCTTTGTAAGTCAAGCAGAGATCACCTCTTAATAGATGATATGAATCAAAGAAAACCTGGAGTTTTTTTTTAATCTGTCCATGTAGGGCGTGTGTTTAAGGCCTAGGATCCTCTTCATGAGGTACATTTGTGGCCTTTCCAGCTCTTGCAGGTGTTTATTGAGGTACATGCCAAATGGGGCATTATACTCAATGATTGGTCTAAAGAGGGAAGAGTAGAGAGAGATGATGACCTCTTTCTTCCTGGATGCAAAACCCTTGGTAATGAGATGTGCCACACAGAAGGACTTTCTGACCATAGTGGCAATGTGGTGGTCAAAGGAGAGGTTGTTGTCAACCTGTGTCCCCAGATCTCTTATAACGCCTTCAGTGTTCAATGGGCTACCATCAATGTGGTAATTAGTGGGAACTGAGTTTTTCCCAAAGGGAATGACAACACATTTTTTGGCATTAAGCTTAAGGCCATGGTTTCAACACCAATTGTTGGTCTCAGTGAGGCCTTTCTGTAGGATGTCTACATCACTTGGGGAGTTAATAACTCCCAGCTTGCAATCATCTGCAAACTTGGTCAGCCTGAGTCCCTCCGTGTTGGCCTGGACTTCTGAGAAGTAGATGCCAAACAGGAGAGGACCCAGGACCAATCCTTGTGGGATTCCACTCATGACTAGTCGGCAATATGACTTGGTGTCTGCTACTTTCACACTGTGGGTTCTATCTGTGAGATAATTTGCAACCCACCTAGTGATATAGGGGTTGATGCCTAGTTTGGTGAGTCTATAAATAATTCCTGAGTGGGGAATGGTATCAAAGGTCTTGGTCAGATGGAGGTATAGAACTGCCTTGCCCTCATCCACAGCTCTGGTGAATGACACAAAGACGTCAACCAGGTTAAGCAGGCATGATCTACCCTTCACAAAACCAAACTGCGTGGGATCCAGAGTTTGGAGATTCCCTATATCCATGATAATTAGGTCCATGATGATGCACTCCATATCAAAGTTGTCAGGCTAATGGGATGATAATTCCCAGGGTCTGTAGTCACTCCTCCTTTTATGGAGAGGGATGAATGTATCAGTGCTCCATTCTGTGGGGACAAAGCCTGAGGTGAAGCTGTGATTGAACAGGGCACATAGGTGTGGTGCCAGTTCACTTTATAGTTCATATAGAACACAGCCAGCAATATTGTCGGGTCCCATGGAAGCTGTATTCTTGGCCTTGGACAACACAGCTTTAACCTATGATTCAGTAATGCTGGGTGCCTTGCATTCTTCCAGTATTGTGATTGGTCCTTTGGGGGTGGAGAGAGGTAAAACTGCCACTGAATCTGTCGGCCAGTATGGTGGCAATATCTGTTGTCTCAGTATAGGAGGTACCATTGTGCAGTAGCTCAGAGCAAATCCGGGTATTGCTGTGGAGATTCTTGATATAAATGTACAAGGCTTTGTGGTTGTTTTTAGTATCTGCTGCAATTCTGACTTCATAGCTGGCTTTAGAGGTTTTGATGAGGGATTTCATCTTTTTGTTGAGACTAATAATGTAGTTTTTCCAGTCTTGAGACTTCACCTTTATCTGCAACAGTTTCTTCCTTCTGTTGTAGAGTTTGTTAATGGCAGGGGACCACCAGATTGGCTTTCTTTTTTTTGGAGGAGAGCGTCTTGGTTCTGTTGGGTATGGCTAGTTCCATACATTTATGTATGTGTTCGTACAATGCATTAGTTTATGATTCGGCTGTCATGCACCTATTTTCCATTTGCATGGGTGCCGTGAAGGTAGCCACAGCTTTGGAGAAGTTTTTCATGGTGGTTACCTTTGCTGGTAGTGTGGGTGAGATGTGGATTTCCATGGTAATTAGTTTGTGGTCGAATCTAACCAGGGAGGAATTGACTACTGGTGTTGAGCAACGGTTCCCCATGTTAGTAATAACCAGGTCAAAGATGCTGTTTCCTCTAGTGGGGGTAAAATGAGCTGGTCCAGCGCATTGGAATTAATGAATTCCAGAAAGCGTTGGGCAAGTGTATTGGTGCATGAGTAGTTTTCCCAGTTGATGGATGGGTAGTTGAAGTCACCCAGTATGAGAGTGTTGGGTTGGACCCTAATAGTTTCCAGGGTGCTTAGGAACGTGGAGTGAGTCTTGGGACATGGGTGGGGACCTATAGCAGGCTACGACCTAAATCGCCATCTTACCCACTGTTAGTTGTACCTGAAGCATCTCCAATGCATTATGCTGGGCTACTAGTCTGGAGGTGTGCATATCCTTTATGAATATGGAGACGCCACCACCTTTGGAGCTTCGGTCCATGTTCTGGGGCCGAAAGGTGTGGAATGAGTTATAGCCTGGTAGTGCAGGGGTGCTTTCTGCTGCTTTAAACCAGGTCTCCGTTACAGCACAAATGTCGATGTTCTCCATTTTGAGGAGTGCTTTGAGCAAGTGCATCTTGAGATTTAGACTTCTAGCACTGAGCAGCATGACCGTCAGATTGCATTTATTTATAGCTGTTACTGTGGTAATTTTGTCTTTGGAACACCACCTAAAAAAAGGCACTATAGGGGTGCCAAGAGCCTTAGCCAGTATCCAGAAACCTAGGGGTGACAGATGCAGGCCATCTCTGGCAAAGCATCAAGGTCTGTCAATCATATCATCCCAAGCAGACAGATACTGGGTCCCCTTTGAATGACACCAGAAACTTAGCCAATTGTTGAAGTAAATCATTTTCTGCTTGTACTGCGGTGTCATTCTGGGCGATGGTAAAATGCTGCTCAGGGCTAGGGTCATACCTGCCTGGGCCACATAATCCAAGAGCTCCTCCATGTCTCTTTTCATGTAGTCCAGGAGGTGTGTCTTAGGTCATTCACACCCACATGGACAATGGGGCACCAATATCAACCTTTCGTCTTTTTGTTTAAATTCACATCTCCATAACCATTCCTGCATGTGATCCTGATCAACAGGAGGTTGTTTTAAGAGTTTTCTATACTTGCAACTATATGTATGCATTTTCCACATTCCTTGTCTTCTTATCTGATCCTTCACCTTATATTCTTTCTTTTGTTTTTTGGCACATTCAGTTGCTGCCCAATTTTTATTTACTTCTTGTTTGATTTCCAATCCCGCGTAACACCGATATGCTTCTGCTAAACTAAGCAGGAAGTCATCATACACTTACTCTCCTCGTGATTCAAAACTTTCATTAAGTTTGGGTCTTGTGAGGTCAGCAGATATGTATGGAGTCCCACTGTTGTAAATCTATGCATGTAGTCAATCGCAAGTAGGCTCATACCGCCTTCAGAACAGGGACTATATAATATTGGTATGCACTGATTTTTTATAAATCATTTGATGAGCATGAAGCATATTTCTTGTTTTCATGTCCAAACTATCCAACACCTTTTGGGGCCAGTCAGTCACTTCAAAACATAGTTAGGACAGGCAGAGCAAATTGGTTTATAGCTTGGACTTTGTTTCTAGATGTCAATGCTGTTTTTAATATTAATTTAAGTCCTTACTGAGTTTTATTTGCATTTGTTCATGTTTTATTGTTGATCCTTCATCAATTCCCAAATCATTATATACTCCCCCTTGCTCAAATTCTTTTATATCATATTCTTGTCCCAAACTGATGTTTTCTTGGTGCTGCAGCTTTCCTGGTTTAAAGGTTTCTTTTGCACATTTATCAAGACCAAATGACAATCTTATATCATCCAAAAAATTTTGACCACTTGCAGTTGTGCTTTCAGTTCCTCATCTGATGAACTATACAGTTTTAAATCATCTACAAAAAGAAGATAAGTCCTTACACTTTGTTGTTTTCTGGGAGCCAAATTATAGCCATGACCTAATCTATTAAGTAGACAGCTTAATGGGTAAAGCAGCAGTGAAAGAGAGTCACCCTGGAAAATCACCCTTTGAAATTTTATCTGTGGAATAATAATTTGTTCTTTATCATGGCTTAACTGTAAAATGGTTTGCTACTGTTTCATGGTCGCTGTAATGTAATCGGTCAGTGTAGGGTGTATCTTATACATTTTTAAGCACTCTTCTATCCATGAATGTGGGATACTATCAAATGCTTTTTTGTAGTCTATCCATGACATACTTGGATTCTTCCCCTTTTTGCAGTTCTCCATTATAACTTTATTTAGCATCAAATGGTGCTTTGCTCCATATGACTTCCTTTTATTAACTTTTTATTCTATAGCCATGATTGAGTTTTCTTCTAAAGGACGAGAAACTCTGTCAGCATTAATTGCAGTGTATAGTTTATACATTGTCGGAAGACAAGTTATTGGTCTACAGTTTTTAGGATGGCTTGTAGGTTCACGCTTAAATAGGAGCATTGTTTTTCCTGTTGTTATTCACGCTGCCGTCTGTTCAGGGTGGGCATATAAATAGTTTTTACTCATGGATAAATCTCCATACAAATATGTTACTACTTTTAGCCAGAAGTTAGGTACTGCATCTGGACCTGAGGTTTTCCAATTAGGAGCTTTTCTTATCTTTGTTTCAATTTCTCTGGCCATTACTTCATCCCATTGCATATCCTGTGCATTTGAACTTCTTATTCTTTCTTTCAATTCTTCTATCCACTAAGCATCTTTGTTATGTTCCACAGGATCTTCATAGATATTTCTCCAAAACGTATCTATTTCTTCTTTTTTTGGTGGTGTTTCAATTTCTTTTGCCTTGTTTCCCCAAGTCTCTCTAAAACTTTTTTGGGTGATCAATAAATTGCATGTTTTGTACTTTTCCATTATATTTATCTGTGTATCTTTTAAGTTTCTCTGCCTGTGCTGATAATTTTAGTTTATTATTTGTGATAGTGCATGATAACTCCTGATCTGTCCTAATACTGCGCATTGCGTTTTATCACGTCTAACTTTCTGAGCATTTTTCTTGATCTGTTCCCTCTTCTACATTCTTCTAACAGTGACACTTCTTGTCTTAATTGCTTTATAGTTTTCCCTATTTGATACTTCCATGATGGCATTCAATTTCTCCCCTTCCTTTCCCTTACTACCCTGTGTTTTTGTGGTAAGACTGTTCTTAATTTAGCTGCACAGTGTTATGTCCTATTTAATTATGTTATACTGCATGAATTTCTATGGACAGTCTTAATTACTGTGTTCATTTGTTTTATCAAACTTCTAACTTTTGGGGTTTTACTGACTTTCTGTAGCCTACTTCTTTCATTGATGTTAATATCCATCTCGATTAAATCAAGCAACTCCTCTCTAAGACCACTTTCTTCTATGCTGAGGGCATATTCTTTGTTCCTCATTTCCTGTGATCATTCTATAGATATTCTGCAGCATCTTCTTGTACCACATTCTCTTCAGTTTCATTATGTGTCGTCCATTGCTCTTTCATATGGGAACTCACTGGCCTATCACCCCACAACATTGGCTGCGTTAGAGATGTCACAGTTTCCTGTTCCTCTGCTTGCTGTAAAACTCCAACTGAAAGCTTGTATTGGTTTCCTATGGAAGAACCTAAAGTATCTTCATCTGACAACTGGTCAGATGTTTCCATCTCCACTGGTTTTGCCTTAATTTGGGGATACATTGCTCTAGTGTGCTGTGTTGTTTTCTGAGTTAGATTTTCTTCCCTTTGCATGTACTCCATAACCTCACTTTCTGTTTTTTTAACTTCTCCATTATTAATCATCTTTTCTACTTTTTCTCATTGTTTTCTTATTTTTTATATTGTAAAAATGTACATGCCTGGATGCAACCATATTGAATCTGGTCCTCACTAATATGGGAGAGTCCTGCGCACCCCCTACTGTAATGTCTTCCCTGGTAAGGTCAGACCACAAAATGGTCTTCTTTGAAGTAAAAATAAAACTTGGACCTCCAGCTCAACCGGGAATATTCAGGATCTATGCTAAAGCTAACCTCCTGCTATTAAATGAGAACCTGGCAACATTTCAAGCTCCTTTAAACCCTAAGAACACTTCTGCCTATGCAGAACTGTTCACAGAAACCCTGTACAAGTATGTTAATAGCTGCATAGAGGCAGCTGTACCCACCAGGAATAAGTACAGAACTAACTCAAAAAACAAGCCACCCTGGTGGAATCACAAAATCAATCGGATGTATAATAGGAGGAAGAAAATCATGGCAAAAATTAGGAGGTGCAGCAGTGAGAAGGATAAAAGCAATCTCAAACTAAACAAACAACTCAGAGGACAGCTGAAGTCTACTAAAGCCAAATTTGAGGTAAGTTTGGCCTCCCAGGCCAAGGACAACCACAAAGCATTCTTTAGCTATGTCCGCAGCCTCAAAGGCAATACACAATTGTGTGCATAGCTCATTGTAAATGGAGCGACCTATACTGAGCCAGACGATATAGCAAACCTCTTGGCTGATAAATTCAGCTCCAGCTTTACTTCTCTCTCCCCCTCAACCTTCCCTCAGGAAATATCATCAAATATAATGCCCCCTACTATCACTAAGGAACAGGTCCTTAATGCTCATTCTAAGATAAAGAGCACTCCATCAATGGGCCCAGACAATATACCAGGATGCCTTCTAAATAGCATGAAACATGACCTATCAGGGCCTCTGGAATTACTATTTAACTGTAACTTCCAAATAGACTTTGTGCCTCATGAATGGAGAAAGGCAACAGTCATCCCTCTGCACAAAGGTGGGCCATCTACAGACCCAGGAATCTACAGACCCATTAGTCTCACTAGTCTTATATGTAAAGCCATGGAAAGAATTATCATGGAGATTACCAATAGTGATATAGAAAACCTCCAGACACTGGACCCAACCCAGTTTGGTTTTGTCAAGAGCAGATCGTGCCATCTCAACCTAGTAGACTTCTTTGAGAAGGTCACCAAAGCAATGGATGAGGGCAAAGTCGTTCACATTGCTTACCTTGACCTGGCCAAGGCATTCGACATAATACACCACTCGGGCATTGTTGACAAACTGAAGAGGTTAGATACAAACCCGTATGTTACCCGGTGGATAGCCAACTGGCTCACAGACAGGACCTAGGAAATTAGAATTGGGGAGTCCACCTCTACAAAGAGGCCAGTCACAAGTGGAGTCCCTTAGGCATCAGTCCTTGGACTGCTCCTTTTTGGCATTTACTTCTCAGAAGTCAAGGCCAATGTCAGTGGTATCTAGCTAACTAAATTTGCAGATGATTGCAAATTAGGAGCTGTCATTGAATATCACACTGACACAAATGTTCTTCATGAGGGGCTGACACAGACAAATAACTGGTGTCAGAGCCATGGACTAAAACTAAATTTATTTATTATTTATTTTACATTTGTTGACAGGGAATGTCTGACTGAGCTTGTGCCCTTTTTCAACAGAGGCCTGGGGAGAAAAGCTCCACAAAGTATTACACCATAAAATGTTTACAAACAATACAGTATGCATGAGGTAATATAAACATGCATTGTAATGCTTGGATTCACAATTGTAACATGAGAGTTTAAAGGTGTTATTTACAAACAAAGACAATGAAACCAAATGTTAAAGTATTTCATGTATCTCCAATACACAAGGACTTCACCATAAAGAGGGGGAGTAATGACAATTAATGCAGAGTTTTAGAAGAGTATAGAGGTACTGTATATGAAATCTTAGTTCTTACAGGCAAAAGCATGTACATCAGTAATCAGAAGCAGAGAGGAAGTTGATATTGAGAGCAGGAGTTAGAAAAAGTATGACTATGGATAAGAGAGGGAACATTTTTAATTTGTAAATAAGAGAGAAGAACAGCAGTAGTTAGACTCAGGTGAAATCTGAGAAAAGGGAGTAAGCTAAATGTGAAAAGAAGGGAGGGAGGTAAATATGAGTAGTGGAGAAATTGAGTGAAAAAGGTATTAGGGGTTGGAGTTCTGTAGTGAGAATTACATACAAATTGAGAAGGGGATGTATGCAAAGAGGGTCAGGTGATTAATTTCACAGTGGTTGTGCACAGGAGCAAGTCCAGGTATTTGTAAACTGGGCTTTTAGGTCGATTTTAAATGGGAGGCACTGTGTAATAGATCTGATTGTTAAATGTAGTTTATTCCAGTGATAGAGAGAAGATAGTTGTAGAGGGTTTCACCAACTGATTTTTTTATGTTTATAGATGTTAAGGAGGTTTTGGTTAGTGCTTCTAAGTTTTCTGGCTGGGAGGTAGTAATTTAAGATGTTGGGAATGTTAGGGCAGAAGGAGGGTTTGTAGAGGATGGAGTGGATAATATTAAACTGATAGAAAAGAAGTTGATTGGGGAACTCAAGCTAGTTCAGTGTTTTCAAAGCCAAACAGTGATGGGATTTAGGCTGAGTGTTGGTGGCAAATCTAGCTATTTTGTGATATGTATTTTCCATTATATTCAGTAGTGTTGCCTGTAAGTTAGTGAGGATTTGTGAGCCATAGAAGAGACAAGGTAGGAGATAAGCAAGCGAGAGTAACAGTCTTGCTTCTGGTGTGAGATATCTTTTGTTACGGTATAGTAAGCCAAGCTTTTTGTTAGTATTTTTGATACAGTAATTTATATGAAAGTCGAACTTTAGTTTATCATCAATTATGACCCCTAGTAGTTTGGTATGAGATTCAACACTGATGGTGGTGTTGTCTAACGAGGCGATAGTGAAGGCTGGGGTGTTATGAGAGAGCGATTTAGGCAGAAATAGTAGTAGTTTAGTTTTCTTAGCATTGAGTATTAGCTGGTTATTGGTTAGCCAGGTCTCAATACTTGTGAAAGTTTGCTGAGTTTTGGAAAGCAGGTCTGAGAAATAAACAGAAGAGGTGATGTCTGTAGAATCGTCCTCATATTGGATGAGAATTGATTTGGGGCAGGATTTATAAAGATTGTTAGTAAAAATGTTGAATAGAAGAGGTCCTAAGATGGAACCTTGGGGCACTCCTGTGGTGACTGGCAGAGGAGGGGACAGTGTAGAAAACCAACTAACAAATTGTTGCCTATTGGACAGGTAGCTGCTGAACCAAGAAATAATGGATGGGGACAGATTAGGTTCAGTTAGTTTAGAAATGAGCAAAGGATGAGAGACAGTATAAAATGTCTTAGATAAGTCCAGGAATAGGCAAGAGACTAGTTCGTTATTGTCTCTAGATTGCTCAACTGAATTGGTAA
This sequence comes from Protopterus annectens, assembly GCF_019279795.1. Taxonomy (NCBI): domain Eukaryota; kingdom Metazoa; phylum Chordata; order Ceratodontiformes; family Protopteridae; genus Protopterus; species Protopterus annectens. Next base: position 129,057,580 of record NC_056743.1, on the reverse strand, counting down.
AAGCAATGAGAGCTTTGGAAGTACTATGGTTCAGTCAAAAACCATGCTGAGTGGGTGTTAAAAGGTTTTCTAGTAATAGATGGTGTAATAATTGTGCATGGACACATTTTTCCATGATTTTTGAGAGTGGAAAGATAATAGCTATAGGCCTAAAATTGGAAATTTCTGTAAGATTTTTCTGCTTTATGGATGGGGTAGTATAGAATTTTTTCCAGATAGATGGAACAGTAAATTCAGACAGTGAGCGATTTATCAGAATAGATATGGAGGACGCAATGGAACAGGCGGCTATTTTTAGGAAGTATGGTGGTAAGTTGTCAGCAGATGGAGAGCATGGTTTTAGGTTCTGAACAAGTATTTGGATATAGGCAGTTGACACAGGTTGAAGAGAAAAAGTATTTTTTGGGGGAGAGTGGGCTAGACGAATCAGAAGCAAGGGTGGAGTTAGGAAGAGATCTGGAGCTAGAAGGCAGTAATTTACTGATGGTGCTGATGAAAAAGGAATTGAACTGGGTGGCTATTTTAGTGGGAGATGGGTTAGGATCAGGGTTAGGAGATGGTGGGTTACCTGGATGTAATATGAAGTGTCAAACATTAACACTGTTATTGTCATCCAAATGTATATAGGAAGAATTAGTAGAAAAAAACTTTTTTATGACATTTTATTTAATGTACACAAATATACAATTCATTACACACACTTCAAAATATATTTGTAATATTTGATCAGTACTACAAGGGAGATTTCTAATGTATGCAATGTGTTTAGAATTAACAAGCATTACTTTATTGTAAGAACAATTTATTTTAATTATTCATTAATTCCATGTAATGAATTTAAGTTGTGTTGATGCTTTTAAGAATGTAGCACGAAATGGCGCCAAATTATGTTTAAATACTGTGGAATGTATTAGTTAATTGATTCTGATGAAGTCCACGTTATGTGGATGAAAGCGCTTGATCCGTTTTTGTGTGTTTCAAGTTTATATTAAAGAAATCTTTTGGTAATTGCCTGTCGTGCGATGTGGATTGCTACAGCTTTTTAAGAACAAGGAACGACGTATTATTGCTGCCTGTGACTGGAGACTCCTGTAACTTTTTCTTTGGATGTAATATGTGGTTAATTGACTTCCAGAAGTCCCTAGTGTTACTATTGTGATTAGAGGTGGATTGTGAGTAGAAATTTATTTCATCAGCCACTATCATTTTTTAGTTTTGTTTCTAAGTTCTTTATATTTTTGTAAGTCTGAAGGAGATTTTGATTTGGTCCATTTTTCCATGCAAGATCTCTGACATGGATAGAGGAACGATTGGTGGTGGTAAGCCAAGGGGAGTTTTGAGATTTAACTCTTGTTGTTTGAAGAGGGGCAAGAGTGTTGAGAATATTTAGGAAATGCATAGTAGTATCCTTTGGGAAGTCATCCATCCCTGGTAACTATCATATTGACAACACACCCCTAAGAGATGACCCAGTAGTCAGGGACTTAGGGACACACATAGATGGTAATCTAGCCTTTGATCATCATATGTCTATAGTGGTGAGGAAATCATTCTATGTTGCGTAACTTATAAACAAAGGTATGGCATCTAAGTCCAAGGAAGTCATTGTTCCACTGTATTCGGCATTCATCAGACCTATCATTGAGTACAATGGCCACTTTGGTATGTATCTAACCAGGTATATCCAACAACTAGAACATCCACAGAGGTTCCTCACTAAAAAAAATACAGGGTGCAAGTATTATGGCCTATCCCTGTATACTGTCTCCTACAGATAGTTGAGAGGTATTGTCAAACCCCACTCTGATGGACCTCTTGCATATCCATAAACCAAACAGTAGCAGAATTACCCATTCTAAAGACTTAAACCTTACCTGTGATATAAATAGGACCTGCTGGAGAGATAGGTATGTATTCCAAAGACTACCCTGTCTATGGAACAGGCTCCCCATCCAAGTGAAGCAGAGTTCCTCTGTAACCCGATTCAAGTGCAACTTGGACAATTGGAAGGGAAACCAGAAATTGATGCCTGGTTTGGCACCTATGACTCTAATGCAAACAGGTAACCTGTAAATGGTTCATCCTCCAGGCCCATTCTTAAACTTATCAAGGGTATCAGAACTTGTCAGAGATTTGGGATGCTTAAAAAGGCCCTTATGGTAGTTAGCCTAGTAGACACCTATGAACCATTGCCTATTTCTCTTCAAATATCTTTGGTGCTGCTCTTTTTTGTATTGATTAGTTTTGCTTTCTCCTTTGCATAAATATTATACCATATTAAATCTCTTACTTTCCCATGTCGATATTTCTTCTTCTTCTTCTTCTTCAGATGTCTCCTAATCCTCCGGTTTCTACTTACTTTGGGGACTCATTGTTCCATCTTGCTGCGATGTAACCTGTGTTAGACTTTTTACACTAAATCCTTCACTTTGCGAGTATTCCATAACTTCATCTTTTTTTTTAACTTCTACTTTACTAATCTTCTGTTCTATATTCCCTCTTTGTGATCTTATTGTTTTTATTGTGAAATTTCCCATATCTGGATGCCTTTGCCTGCATTTCTCTTTGAATATCTTTGGGGCTGCTTTTTTGTGTTGATTAATTTATCTTTCTAATTTGCATAAATATTTCTTATTGTTTTTATTGTGAAATTTCCCATATCTGGATGCCTTTGCCTGCATTTCTCTTTGAATATCTTTGGGGCTGCTTTTTTGTGTTGATTAATTTATCTTTCTAATTTGCATAAATATTTCTTATTGTTTTATTGTGAAATTTCCCATATCTGGATGCCTTTGCCTGCATTTCTCTTTGAATATCTTTGGGGCTGCTTTTTTGTGTTGATTAATTTATCTTTCTAATTTGCATAAATATTTCTTATTGTTTTTATTGTGAAATTTCCCATATCTGGATGCCTTTGCCTGCATTTCTCTTTGAATATCTTTGGGGCTGCTTTTTTGTGTTGATTAATTTATCTTTCTCATTTGCATAAATATTTCTTATTGTTTTTATTGTGAAATTTCCCATATCTGGATGCCTTTGCCTGCATTTCTCTTTGAATATCTTTGGGGCTGCTTTTTTGTGTTGATTAATTTATCTTTCTAATTTGCATAAATATTTCTTATTGTTTTTATTGTGAAATTTCCCATATCTGGATGCCTTTGCCTGCATTTCTCTTTGAATATCTTTGGGGCTGCTTTTTTGTGTTGATTAATTTATCTTTCTAATTTGCATAAATATTTCTTATTGTTTTATTGTGAAATTTCCCATATCTGGATGCCTTTGCCTGCATTTCTCTTTGAATATCTTTGGGGCTGCTTTTTTGTGTTGATTAATTTATCTTTCTAATTTGCATAAATATTTCTTATTGTTTTTATTGTGAAATTTCCCATATCTGGATGCCTTTGCCTGCATTTCTCTTTGAATATCTTTGGGGCTGCTTTTTTGTGTTGATTAATTTATCTTTCTAATTTGCATAAATATTTCTTATTGTTTTTATTGTGAAATTTCCCATATCTGGATGCCTTTGCCTGCATTTCTCTTTGAATATCTTTGGGGCTGCTTTTTTGTGTTGATTAATTTATCTTTCTAATTTGCATAAATATTTCTTATTGTTTTTATTGTGAAATTTCCCATATCTGGATGCCTTTGCCTGCATTTCTCTTTGAATATCTTTGGGGCTGCTTTTTTGTGTTGATTAATTTATCTTTCTCATTTGCATAAATATTTCTTATTGTTTTTATTGTGAAATTTCCCATATCTGGATGCCTTTGCCTGCATTTCTCTTTGAATATCTTTGGGGCTGCTTTTTTGTGTTGATTAATTTATCTTTCTCATTTGCATAAATATTTCTTATTGTTTTATTGTGAAATTTCCCATATCTGGATGCCTTTGCCTGCATTTCTCTTTGAATATCTTTGGGGCTGCTTTTTTGTGTTGATTAATTTATCTTTCTCATTTGCATAAATATTTCTTATTGTTTTTATTGTGAAATTTCCCATATCTGGATGCCTTTGCCTGCATTTCTCTTTGAATATCTTTGGGGCTGCTTTTTTGTGTTGATTAATTTATCTTTCTCATTTGCATAAATATTTCTTATTGTTTTTATTGTGAAATTTCCCATATCTGGATGCCTTTGCCTGCATTTCTCTTTGAATATCTTTGGGGCTGCTTTTTTGTGTTGATTAATTTATCTTTCTCATTTACATAAATATTTCTTACTGGTTTTTTTTGTGAAATTTCCCATATCTGGATGCCTTTGCCTGCATTTCTCTTTGAATATCTTTGGGGCTGCTTTTCTGTGTTGATTAATTTATCTTTCTCATTTGCATAAATATTTCTTATTGTTTTTATTGTGAAATTTCCCATATCTGGATGCCTTTGCCTGCATTTCTCTTTGAATATCTTTGGGGCTGCTTTTTGTGTTGATTAATTTATCTTTCTCATTTGCATAAATATTTCTTATTGTTTTTATTGTGAAATTTCCCATATCTGGATGCCTTTGCCTGCATTTCTCTTTGAATATCTTTGGGGCTGCTTTTTGTGTTGATTAATTTATCTTTCTCATTTGCATAAATATTTCTTATTGTTTTTATTGTGAAATTTCCCATATCTGGATGCCTTTGCCTGCATTTCTCTTTGAATATCTTCGGGGCTGCTTTTTTGTGTTGATTAATTTATCTTTCTCATTTGCATAAATATTTCTTATTGTTTTTATTGTGAAATTTCCCATATCTGGATGCCTTTGCCTGCATTTCTCTTTGAATATCTTTGGGGCTGCTTTTTGTGTTGATTAATTTATCTTTCTCATTTGCATAAATATTTCTTATTGTTTTTATTGTGAAATTTCCCATATCTGGATGCCTTTGCCTGCATTTCTCTTTTAATATCTTTGGGGCTGCTTTTTTGTGCTGATTAATTTATCTTTCTCATTTGCATAAATATTTATTATTGTTTTTATTGTGAAATTTCCCATATCTGGATGCCTTTGCCTGCATTTCTCTTTGAATATCTTTGGGGCTGCTTTTTTGTGTTGATTAATTTATCTTTCTCATTTGCATAAATCTTTCTTATTGTTTTTATTGTGAAATTTCCCATATCTGGATGCCTTTGCCTGCATTTCTCTTTGAATATCTTTGGGGCTGCTTTTTTTGTGTTGATTAATTTATCTTTCTCCTTTGCATAAATATTGCACCATATCAATTCTCTCTTTCTTTTGCATGTCCATATTTCTTTTTTATACCTTTCAAAAGTCTCTAGATTTTGTTATTTATATTTCTGTGCTTCCTCAGTTGCTTCTTTTTTTCCAAACAGACCAAGATTTCTTGGTCTATATAATGTTTTTTCATGAATCTGTTGTATAAGTGAAGACAATTTTTTTTATTTGAAGCTTCTGACAGTTTTTCTTGTGGAAGTATTTTTTTTTCCTCTAATTTCTGTCTTAATCTTTGTATATCTTCTGTCTGGAAATTCTGGGCTTCTTGCATTATAGTAACAATGCATAATTTATTTCTTATCCTCAGTAGTCCACTCTATCATTTTTATACCTCTTTTTTTGGCCTATTAGTTTTTGTGGACTGCTTGCTTTCTTCTACAACACGGGGGCCATCCTCTCCCAGGGCTTGGCCTAGCCCCAGCCCCATTGTAGGAATGTTTCCGTTTCCTAAGGATTCTACACTGTCATTTTTTCCAGTCCTTGCACCAGTGCACCTAACAGGATTGGGCACTTTTTTATCCTGGGTCTTGTGCAACCAGCTATCTTTTTTATTTTTTTAACCTACTTCTGTCCATGATATATATTATATAAAATACAGTCTATATATCAGTGTTGCCTTGGTGAAATTTTGTAAAAAGCAAGCTTGACCTCATGAAGGTACTTACCAAGCCTTGAGGATGAATTCAATTTCAGCAATACTGTTCTCTCTTGCTTGCTGATTTTGTCATCTCTCCATTCAGACCACATAGGTACTAGGTACTATAGGGTATACCTGATAGGAAGCCAGACTGCCTACAATACTGAATTTTACATACAGGTGGAACTGTCATGCTGGTTTTAAGAGTTAGAGGCATGGAGCGTGGTACAGTGCAAACCACCACCCCCAAACTCCTGGAGGGACAGCTCACAGTGTCATGTTTGCAAAAGCACATTTAATTCCCTGGTGGGTTTGTGACCCCACAAACCCATCCTCTTCTTGGATGGGAAGAATTCAGGTATTATTGTTCGTTCTACTGCCTAAGTGGAGCTTCTGCGCAGGACAGCATCTACCCATACAACTGCACTTGTATGCAAGACCCTGTTCCCTGATGGCAGTACTAGAGCTGACAAACAGGTGGAGCTGCTGCACCAGATAATGTTGTCCAGACTGAGTGGCTGCACAATGTCCTCAGGTAAAATCAGGGTATGCTCAGACAGGTAATGAGCTTCATTAACACAGAGGCTTATCCCATTACCTGTTCCTAGCATAATAGATCTCCCTGCAATTCAGTCTCAAGATATTGACTGACAGCATGTTTGCCTCCTTTAAGACATCATCCAAAGGTGCCAGCAGGTAATACAGAATCGAGGAGTAATTGGGCAGCTTCTCAACATATAGTAAATGCAAACATAAGTTTATTAAACTTTATAAATATAGCTCAAATGATCTAACTAAATCAGACAGACAACTTTAAATGATGACAGCATGCTAACAGCAAAAATAATTACTAAGAAAACATGTAAATGCAATATTTCATTGTGTGTGTGTGTGTGTGTGTGTGTGTGTGCTCATATGTATGATACATTACCAAGTCACAGGTTACCTTACAAAATATAACTTCTTTTGAAATAAGCAGCATGTTATGAGACAGCATTTGCCAGTGTCAGACTTAATTTGTGTTCCATAAGCAAAGTTCAAAGGACAAAACCACCACCGTAACAGGTACAAACATGCAAAATCTGAAGGTAATACTACTCAATGCTAGAAGTCTAAACCACAAAATGCACTCTCTCTCGAGGCACTCCTAAAAATGGAGAACATTGATATCTGTGCAGTAACTGAGACTTGGTTCAAGGCTCCAGAGAGCACCCCCTGCAATACCAGGCTACAACTCTTACCACACTTTTTGGCCACCAAACCAGGACCGAAACACTAAAGGTGGAGTAGTGCCCATATTCACCAAGGATATTCACACCACCAGGCTAGTTGCCCAACACAATGCATCTGAAATTCTCCAGGTGCAACTAACACTAGGTAAGACTGCAATCCAAATTGTAGCTTGCTACAGATCCCCCACCATGCCCCAAGATTCTCACTACACCTTTCTAAACATACTGGAAAATATTAAGATAGAACCAAACACCCTAAAACTGGATGATTTTAACTACCCTGCCATTAACTGAGAAAACTACTCGTGTAGCAACACCTTTGTCCAATGGTTCTTGGAATTCATAAATTCCAGTGCCCTGGATCAACTAAATCCATAGTCCCACCAGGAGCTCCAATATCCAAGACATGGTCATTACCAACATGGAAATTCAATGCTCCACGCCTATGATCTCCCCCTTGTTAGTCAGGTCTGACCATAAGCTAATCACCCTTAACATCCACATCTCACCCCCACCCCCCAAGTAAGGAAACCTCCATAAAACACTTCTCCAAAGCCAACTTCATGCTACTCAAGTCAGAAGTGACAAACATCATGACACCCATGCAGACAGGAACTGAAAGTTCGACTGCTGAATCCTACACTAAGGCACTGTACGAGCACATCCACTCATGCATGAATCGTGCCATCCCAAATAGAACCAAGATGCTCTCCTCCAAGAAAAGGAAGCCAATCTGGTGGTCCCCTGCCATAAACAAACTTTACAATAAAAGGAAGAAACTGTTGCAGAAAAGAGGAAAATCCAAGGATGCAAAAAACTCCCTTACCAGCCTCAGTAAGAAACTGAGATCCCTCATAAAGTCCTCCAAAGCTAGTTATGAAAATAAAATTGCCAAAGATTCCAAAGACAACCACAAGGCATTTTATAACTATGTCAAGAATCTAAATGGCAATGCTCAGATCTGCTCTGAGCTAAAACAGAATGGCATTAAATATACTGATACAAAAGATATTGCCAATATCCTGGCATATCGATTCATTGCCAACTTCACCCCCCTCTCACCCCCTAAATGGCCCATCTCAATACTGGAAGATTGCCAAATTCCGGTAATAACGGCCACACAGGTAATAAATGCACTCTCCAAAGCTAAGAATACAGCATCCATGGGACCAGATGACATCCCAGGCTGTGTACTACATGAACTACAATATGAACTGGTACCTCACCTAAGTGTCATGTTTAATTATAGCCTCACCTCAGGTTGCATGCCCACTGAGTGGCACAGAGCTACAGTTATCCCACTCCACAAGGGGGGATCCACCTTGGATCCCGGAAACTACCATCCCATCAGTCTGACAAGCCTTATCTGCAAGGCCATGGAGCGTATTATCATGGAACTTATAAACAAAGACATTGGCAACCTTCAAACACTGGACCCCACCCAGTTTGGGTTCGTGAAGGGCTGATCTTGTCTCCTGAACCTGATTGACTTCTTCGAATCAGTCTCCAGAGCCATGGACAAGAGTAAGATGGTCCACACAGCCTATCTAGACCTCACCAAGGCCTTTGCCACCATCCCCCACTCCGGAATCATAGATAAACTTACTAAGCTAGGCATTAATCCCTACGTCACCCAATGGGTTGCCAACTGGCTTACTGACAGAACCCACACTGTAAAAGTAGCCAACTCCAAATCCAGCTCCAGACAACTGACAAGTGGAGTACCTCAGGGTTCAGTCCCGGGACCTCTCTTGTTTGGAATTTACTTCTCTGAAGTACAAGCCAACATTAAGGGACTCTGGCTAACAAAGTTCGCAGATGACTGCAAACTGAGAGCCATTATTGAATCCCCAAATTATGTGGATACTCTACAAAAGGGCCTTACAGAAACAGATGCTTGGTGCCAGAGCCATGGACTCAAGCTCAATGCTAAGAAATGTATAATTATCCCCTTTGGGAAAAAACATGTACCCGTGAATTACCACATAGGTGGCAGTACACTAAACACCGAAAGTGTGATAAGAGACTTAGGGACACAGATGGACAGTGGTCTGACCTTCGATAACCACATCGCCACAACAGTCAGGAAATCCTTCTATGTGGCACACCTCATCACTAAGGGCTTTTCATCCAGAAAAAAGGAGGTCATTGTCCCACTGTACTCATCCCTCATTAGACCCATTATAGAATACAATGCCCCATTTGGTATGTACCTCTCAAGACATCTGCAACAACTGGAAAGGCCGCAGAAATACCTCACTAAAAGAATCACAGGCCTAAAGCAGATGCCCTATGCTGACCGCCTTAAAAAACTCCAGCTATACTCTGTTGCATATCGTCTACTCAGAGGTGATCTCTGCTTAACATACAAGGCCATGTCAAACCCAGAGCTGTTGGACATGCTACACTTAAAGAAATCCCAATCACTCAGAACCACACGCTCCAGGGATCTAAACCTTGTCATCACAATAAACAAAACATGCTGGATGGATAGGTTCCTGATCCAGAGACTACCCAGACTCTGAAATAGACTACCCATACATGTCAAGCAGAGTGCCTCTCTGGCCCTCTTCGAAAGGAACCTTGATGATTGGATGGGTGAAAGGAAATTCACCCTGGGGATCACGTCAGTCACCCTGCTAGACAGGGGTCCAGGGAAGTAAATAGTGTGGGAAGAAATAGCCAGGGAATTGTTATGGCTAGGCTTGTATAGGCCCTAGGGCTGATAGCCTAGTACCAACCTATGAACCTATATACTTCAAATTTAATATTGTCATCGTGGTGTTTTATAGCTGGATAGCTGCTGGTACATCAGGCTAAGGATGTGCACTGTGTTAGAGGGTTTGATTCTGTCAGCCCCCATTTATCTACTATGCGACCTTTAGCAAGTCACTTAACCAGACAGTGCTTAGGGGCAACTGGAAGTTTGGGCTAGGCTCCTCAATGGTCCCCTGAACTACTAGCATAGTAACTATCTATGAACCTAGGATATAAAATGTCACTTTGTTATGAAGCTGAACATAAGAATTGTGCCATTTTGGAGAGGCTGGAAAATGATGTGCACACTGTACCTTCTGGATGAAAGTACTGAAAACTTTCAGTGCTCTTAAGCTGTATTCAGTGAGGCTAATAATTTACATATTTCTTTATTTCTTTTATTTTTTTGCAGTACCTTGTAAAAATGTTATAATAATTTTATATTCATAAATTATATAATGGGTAAGCAGAAAGACCCCCCCCCCCCCCCAAGGAAATAGCACAAATGCATTTATGTTATTAAAGGCATGGCATATTGATAACACTGTCACTGATATTTTCATAAACTGATAGAAATCACAATACTTAAGTTGCATTGAACTGACCGATAGAATGAATCACTATTATAAAATCACCTGGCCGCCTGTCAGAAGAATGAGACTCAGCAGTGCAAATCCTGGCATTGCTTAAGACAATCTGTGATTCAAGTATAAAGACAGCAAATTATGACACCCTGTGTTACATCCTTTAAGCAATTGTGTGTGTGTGTGTGTGTGTGTGTGTGTGTGTGTGTGTGTGTGTGTGTGTGTGTGTGTGTGTGTGTGTGTGTGTTGGGGGTGGGGTTTGGCCTCCTTCCACAGTCAAATCCTTGTTTACTAACTGTGAGATCACTGTACCTCAGTTTAGGGGGAAGGATACTTTGGGCTTTAGGTATATCTCCCTCATTTGCACATATGTTTCTGCATTTCCAAGGCTCATAATGATGGTTCCTGGACTTTCAACTCTCCTGATGTTGATTTAAAACTTGTGAATGATGGCATCTGCACAGCAAATGAATCTAATAGTGAACTATGGAGTCTTTTATTGACAGACATTGTTAAGAAATGTGTGTAGAAACCTCTCTCAAATGTTATAGGAGTCCCAAAGACGTAGAAAATCCTAGATGAAAAGCATTGCTCAAGACCAAACATATCAGAGAGACTATATAGTCCCTAATAACCAAAATCAAAACTGGAACTGGTACCAAACCACAAAAAAACTCCAAAATCAGAATCAAAAGAGGTACCACAGACAAAGGAAAATAATTGGCTGTATTGCAGACCCAAAAGCTGGTTTAGTAAGCAGTTCAAGCACACTGGAGTCCATAATCACAAGCCCCCCTCCTTTGTCGGGTTTCATAACCCTAATTTCATTGTTCTCTCTTAATTCAGTTAAAACATTTTTTCTTTTATACTTAAATTTGCGTTATATTTTATTTTGGTGTATTCCTCTTGGAGTTTGTTTTCCTCAACATACTCAAAATGTTTTAACTGAGTGTATAGGAGGGTTGTACGTACTTTTCTGAGTATGTATTGTGGTTGGAACCCTGTTCCGTTGTGGTAATATTATACCCAAATTTATTTTCCTAGTAAATGCTTTAAGGTCTATTATAGCCTTAGCCAGGTCATCTTTTTTTCTGAGGTATAAATTTTAAGACTTTAGATAGGAGGCTAAAATGTTCATTGGTTAAAACAACACTACTAAAATTGTAAATATAGTAAACCTATTTTCATTGTTCTCATCTACTTGAATAAAATCACATGTTCTGGGGTGGGGTGTAACTTCTATACCTAGTATCTCACTCTCCCCCCCTCCACTGAAAATTTTGCTCCTGATTTGTTTGCTTGTGTCTTTCGGCTTTTCCCGGTTAGGGGTCGCCACAGCGGAACTCCAGTCCACTAATGATTGGTAGTTGATTTTTACGTGCCGAGTTACCTGCCCTGATGCACAACCTTCAATGAAGGTATGCCCATTCACGCATGTCTCCACGCAGAAGACGCTCTAGCTGAGAATCGAACCGGACAGCGTCTTACTGTGAGATGACAACACTACCACAGCACCATTTTGCTCCTGATAATTCTTATTTTTGTTCTTTAATCTTTCCGATCTTCACAGTTGTGGGTATTCTGACAAGTCATCCAGGTCACCAATATTTTCACTTATGTGTGCATTCCCCCCATTACTTTGACCCTCATATCCTATATAATTAACCTCTTCCATAGCATCTTTCCTTCTAATGCCTTAGGTTTCAGATAGTTAGTATTCTTCTTATCCCCATTAATATCCCTATCTAACTTCTTTAACTTTCTCTGTACAAGTTCAGTGCATTTCTCATCTAGTCCTCTTCTAATATTATAATACTTTTCCATTTCAGATGCTATGGTAAAAATAAGATCATTTTTTATATACCCATTTATTTCTTCTGTTTCCTTCTGAACAATTTATTTCACCCTTTCATTGTCTTTTATCATGGCCTTAAGCATGTCTAGTCCGCACCTATTAAAGATCTCTATTAATTCTTTATGCAATAAACTTCCACATTCAACATTATTGGGAAATTTCTACATTTGTAAACCTTTAGACACAATGCCTCCTGTAATACATTGTCTTAAGTAAGCATTTTCGATGTCTAACATTCTAAATGTTATCAATTTTGACATTTTATTTAACTTTACATTATAAGAATCAGTCATTGGTGGTACTTTGCCTATATTATCTGTAGATTTAGATAAAAAGTCAGTTCTAACCATTCTTTTAAGTCCATTCTACTTGCCATGTTACATTCTTTTAAGTCCGTTCTACTTGCCATGTTATGTGAAGTCACTGCAACAGATACACAACGTTGCCCTGGTGGAACGCTTGCCAATCCAGATTAATTTCTGCAAAAATCCTTCTCTGCTCCCCTAAAAACCATTGGTGTACACTGATATTTATCCTATCTGTTTATTTCTCCATTTCCATTCATCAGAATGCCTTGTTTCAGCTGCCCATTGCGTCCCATTGTTTTCTCTAATGTTAACATCACCAGCATTTGTAGATTCCTGTAACCGCCCATTCTGGGCTTTCAAAACAAGGTTAACCATTGATTGGCTAAGAGGTGTCAATAGGTCTATCAATTGAGAAAGTTGTCCAATAAGTTTTCCTCGCTTGCCTGATTTCATCCTGCCCTCCTTTGGAATCAGTCAGACTATTATTTTCCTTATCCATGCCCAGGAATAGTCACATATAACTCACAACTAGGGTTGCCATCTTTGCATTCTTCCATTTTTGACCAATAAGCCAGGTCTCCTGCATAATGGCAACACAATCCTTGCTTCTGGTATGCCACACTTCATTTAAAAGCCACACCCAGAAGCACAAATTTTTAAATGCCATAAGGGGGATACTCACCTGTGCTATGTTATAATTCATAAACACAGTGTGGCTGAGCCAATTAGCCCCAAGCGATGCCAGTTTTCCTCAGCCCTCCATTGTGTTCTGTGCTTACCTGCATTCAGTGCTGATAAACCATGTAAAGCATCACTGAATTAAAATCATTAAGTAGCAGGGACAACAGAAATTAATTATAAAGGGGAAGAATCACTGTTATTAATTGCCAGCTGTTGAGCGAGCACTATCCTTACTTTACTGGTAAGGCATACAATTAAATGATTTTTCACTAGCTATGAATGATGTGATTAGGACATGTGTAAAGTGCCATTTATACTGCTATCTAAGTGTATAATGGTACTTACTGCTTACAGCTAAATGGGTAAAGGTGCAGTTGATTTCAAACAATGAATAAAATGCATTACACTACTTGTCAGCACACATACTTAAAGTAAACATATACATGCATCTCTACTACTGCAGCAGGTGAATCCAGCATAACCCAGGTAGTAAGAACAGGACATGGAAAACCACAAGTCAGAATGTCTCAAACATTGTCCACATTTACTAAACCTCTCATAGAAGGATATCAGGTATCAGTTTGTGACTTTTGTCACAACATTTGACTAAACAGCAGGGAACAAAACATAGGAGAGATGGCTTCAGCCATGAGCAGAATCGCCACCATATGGCTGCTCTGAGGACATCTGGGAAATATTTCTTGAAAAAGGAGTGTCAACAGCTTGTCTTTCACTGACCTGTTGTTCTTGACACATGGAACCAACAATTGACTACTGATTGGTAAAGTGGTTCTGGTTTGTCTTGACAGAAGTCTGAGCAGGTGAACCAAGATGTTAATTACGGGGAACGTTTCTGAGATTCATGAGATTCAGGAAAACATCACTATTATCTCATTTTGACTTCTGAAGTAACTGTTTTGCACTTTGAACTGCATATTCTGCCACACCATTTGACTGCGGGTACTCAGAGCGACTTGTGACATGAGTAAAGTCCCATTCTTCAGCAAATCTTTTGAACTGTTGGCTTGTAAACTGAGTGCCATTGTCAGAAATAACTTTGTATGAATTCGTACATGGTAGTCTAGGAATCTGGTTTAGCTGAAGTGGTTCCTTGTGTTGATGTGGCTTTGTAGTATTACATACTGAACAAGATACAAGTGCTCTCTCAATGTCTTGTGACATAGAAGGCCAAAATACTTGTCCTCTAGCCTTCTTTTGGTAGAATCGGTTCCTGGGTGACCATGATGCAAGATAGTACTGTAGTCTTGTTGCAAGAACTTTGGAACAATTACTTTCGGACCTTTCATGTACCCGCAGTGGTGGTGCTGCGGTAGCGTTGTCACCTCACAGTAAGACGCTGTCTGGTTTGATTCTCAGCCAGAGCATCTTCTGCGGGGAGACATGCGTGAATGGGCGTACCTTCGTTGAAGGTTGTGCATCAGGGCTGGTAACTCGGTACGTAAAAATCAACTACCAATCATTAGTGGACCGGAGTTCTGCTGTGGCGACCCCTAACCGGGAAAAGCCGAAAGACACAACAACAACTTTCGGACCTTTCATAATACCTTTGTCAGACAAAATCTCATTTGTATGGAAAATAAGCTTGCACTTCTTGAGGTAAAATAGATTGCTTTGATGGTTATCTTTGATTGATAAAGTGGTTAAGTCTCTGTAAAACTGGATCTGGTGGTTGTGTGATCTCTCAACTCTTCAAGATGTGTGGAAGAAAAATTTCTCACTTCCATGACTTCAAAAACAAGGTTCTCATTCTTGTGCTGTTCTGTGGTGTTTCTGGGCAATCTGGACAATGTATAAGCAAGATAAAGAAGTTTGCCTTTTTTGTAGAAAAGATTGAAATGATACTTTTGCAATCTCAGCACCATGCTTTGTAGTCTGGCTGGAGCTGAATGCATGGGTTTTCTCAAGATAGTGACTAGAGGTTGATGGTCTGTTTCAATCTAGCTAGGTCTACCATAAACATCATCATGGAACTTCGAACATGCAAACAATTGCCAAAAGCTGTTTTTCAATCTGAGCATACTGCATCTCAGTTTGGGTAAGAGTTCACGATGCATAGGAAACAGGCTGTCCCTCTTGTAGAATGACTGTACCAAGAACAAATTTTGAAGCAGCACATGAAAGAGTAACTGGCTTGTGAACATCATAGTATTTGAGAGTTGGTGGACTAGCAATTCTCTGTTTTAGGACATCAAATGCTGTTTGGTGTTGCTCTAACCAAGACCAGGAGACATCTTTACGTGACAGCTCTCTGAGTGGTGCCGATAGTTGGCTCAAGTCTGGAATGAACTTGCCCAGGTAGTTGACCATGCTAAGAAAACATTGCATGGCTTGAACATTGCCTGGAGCTGGCATCTCAAGAATGGCTGTTTCTTTTGAAGGGTCTGGTCATAAGCCTGTGCTGGTAAATAAATGACCAAAATAAGTAACTTCTTGTAGCCTGAATTTGCATTTCTGTGGATTGTGCTTAAGATTCACTTGACGTGCCCTTTCCAAAACTTGTTTGAGGCTTTTGTCATGCTCATCTTCACCATGACCTCCTACTAGTATGTTGTCTACTATAAAAGCACAAGGATAACCAGGACAAAATTTGCTCCATTGCATGTTGAAAGACTTCACTTGCAGAATTTATCCCAAATGGGATTCTCAAAAATCTGTACCTGCCAAACGGCGCACTGAACATAGTGAGCAATGATGATTTCTTGTCAAGTTGAATTTGCCAAAATTAACTCTTTGCATCTAAGACAGAAAAAACAGTGGCATTTGGCATAAAGGCTATGACTTCTTTGAATGTGCACATTGGGTGACGAGGTCTTTTTAACACTTTGTTCAAATCTCATGGATCAATACATATTCTGATGTCAAAGGAGCTTTTCTTATGAGCTACCACCGTGGAAGACACCCATTCAGCAGGAGTTGTAACTGGACAAATCACACCTTGTCACACCATTTTATCTAACTCGACTTTGACTCTGTCTTACATGGCTATTGGAGCTTTTCATTCTGGCCTGAGAAAACTGGACTGACTGACCTCTGGGTCTAACTTCATGGAGTACACAACTGGAAGTTTGCCTAATTTGTTTTTGAAGAGATCAGCATAGGTATAAAAAATATACTGGACAAAATTAGAGTAGTGGTGTTTTAAGCTAACTTGGTGGACTTCCTTATTAAATGAAAGCAGTCCCATATTGAAAGTGTCTCTAAGCATAATAATAATGACTGGACTTGCCTTTTGACCACATGAAATAACAAGTCATAACTTCTTCTGGCAGAGTAACATGAAAGCACTGCTGAGCCTTTGGTTTGAATTTCTTCCACCTCCATAAGCAGCAAGCTTCACACACCTTGCCAAATCAAACCTTTTACAATGACACACACTCACAAATGCATCTGCTGACATAACATTGCACATGGAACCTGTGACAACTTTGAGCTCTATGAGTTTGTCATTTATCAGAACAGTACAAAAAACTTCATTCTTTGACCTTAAATCTACTGCATTAACTGTTTCATGAAGCACTGTCACACCATCAACATATAAAACAGGGTTGCAGCTTTCTAATTGATCAACTCACTTCTTAAAATGTTCCCTTTTAATAAAATAATGTGGGCCTTTTGATTTACAAAACCTTTTGAAATTCTTTCACTTATTGCATTTGTGGCATTGTTGACCAAAAGCTAAACATTTCTCTCTTTTAGATTCATAACTTGCACCACAATTACGACAATTGGCAATGAAACTGGGTCAGGGCCCACACTTTGAGTTTGCTGACTCACTATTATGCTTCACTGAGACTGTGTGAACTCTGGAATTTGTTAGAAAGTTCTGGATTTTGATAGTGAGTGTTGCAGGGGCTACAGTTACGGCCATGTGCTTGAGCCTGTTTCTTTTAACCACATGCTGCATACTATCAGCATGAGCTTTATCACTGTGCCCTTTAGAGTTATTTTCATTTGTAAGCATATCTGTGCGCTTTTCTGTGAGCTTGTATATCTGACAAATCTCAATGGCCTTATTCAAAGTTAAATCACTGTCACAAAACAAAATCTTTCTCACAGCATCGTCTTTAATATCACACAAGTCTTTCTTTATCAACTCCTTAAATCACCAAATCTGCACATTTTAGCCTTATTCCTCAGGTCAGTTACATATGCTGCAAAAGTTTAACAAGGCCTTTGATCTCTTGTATAAAATAAGTTCCTTTCCACTGTAACATTTGTCTGGACGTTCCACATGTCTCTAAATTTACTTTTTAAGCACTCAGGGTCCTCCCTTGACTTAGCCTGCAGAACAATATGTCGGTTTTCCCCGTCTTGTATATATAGCAGGTGTATACACAAATGAATTTTCCCTTTTTATGGCTTCTGACCCAGCTAAATAAAGTAGAATAAATGCCTTTGTACAGTCATCTTTATCAGAAAATGCAGCCTGCATGAAAATATACTCTTGCTCAAACACTCTCCAGTTCTCAGCAATATTACTGTCAAACACAAGTGCACTGGGTTTTTGAAATCCATCTGCCATGCCCACAAAGTATGTACAAATATCCTGAAAATATGGCCCTTGTAATTATGTATGACCAAATTGTTCTGTGAGCTTGTAATAACATTCAAAGGCACAATAAACTCTTGGAAACACTGTCCTTAGTGAAATATGCTGTATTTTGTGAAATAACTTTACTGTAACACTGCACAAACATGCAAACACTTTATAAAGTTCTGATAACTCGGATATCTTTGCCTTATACGAAAAATATGAATTCACTAGGGATGTATTGAAAAGTGTGGTTGTTTCCTTTTATTGTATTCGTTTAATGCAATTCAGACTTTATTTTCTGTAGTAATTAGAACATTTTATTAATATCAGACATATCTGATTATGCGAATAGCATTTAGAATGTTGTATGCCTCATTTCATATTTTACAAAAAAGAAATAGTGCTGAGCAAGTTTAATACCTGAAATTCATTTCTGACCTGTTTTGCAAAGTTTGCACATTATAGGGATGATTCACTTTTGTATATTCCTCCTTTTTCAAGCAAGTGCCTTAAGTCATTTTAGCCATGCCACATCTAAAAATCATGGCCTTTAGTCATGCCACTTCTGACACCATGTCGCTCGTCTCTCTCTCTCTCTCTCTCTCTATCTCTCTCTAGCATACATGACAAGCAGGTAGGGTATTTCATTTAGATGCTTTAATACATAGAAACACATCAGGATACACAGCAGTATCATAAAATACAAATGAACTGGTTAACAGACAGACATTACTTACATATATGCATACATCTCAGCGGCTTACTACAAAATGGCAGTCAGCCTTGCACATGCTCAGTATTTATACATTTGTGCAAGCCATTGGATAGCTTCTTAAAGGTATATACATGCATACATACACACACACACACACACACACACACACACACACACACACACACACACACACACTGATCTACAGAATTCATTATCTAGGTGTTTGCGTCAAGAAATTGTCTGCAGATCAAAATGCTGCAAGTGAATTTTCTCTGAAATTTTTAAACGTTATACAGCATGAAAACTTTATTCCTGAACAAATCTACAACTTGATGAAACAGATTCACATTTTAAACTTCTTCCATCAAAAATGCTAGCAGCATCACAAGAACCATTTGCTACTGGTTTTAAAAAGAATAGAGAGAGAGAGAATCACTGTGGCTCTTTGTACAAATGCTGCTGAGAGACACAAACTGCCCCTTGCCATTGTACATACATACATACATGCATGCATACATACACATGTTTCAAGCACGGGCATTAAAGTCTTTCTAGCTTGCCAATATACCAAAAACTTGTTCCTATAATAAATGTCCAGGCTGTTCTTAAAAATTTCTAAACTAGTACTTGCTTTTAATGTAATTTGGTAGTCTGTTCCAAGCATCAGCTACTCAGAGAACCAATTAGTACACTTCTCATTCCTATAGAATCTTCTACATAGGTTATCTGACGATTTTCTAGTACTTTTTGATAACTCCAAACATTCCCAGAGGTAGTTGTCCCTAAATGCCCTATATACCTGAATAAGATCTCCTCTTAAATATCTGTAAGAGACACTGTACAGGTTCAGATATTTTAGTCTTTTATAATAACTTAGATTTTCACATCCATGGATCCCCTTAGTATATTTCTGCTGTACTCTTTCTATTTTATTCATGCTTGTTTTCCTATAGGGTTTCCATATTGTTATTCCATACTAAAGTTTGGGTCTAATGTAACTAACAAACAATGACTTCATTATGTTTTATTTCCCAGACTTTATAAATCTTTTTATACAACCTATAGTTCTTTAACTATCATTAGCCAATTGGTTGATATGATTAGAAAAACTAATAGCCAAATCTACCCATATACCCAGGTCCTTAAATGAGTCTACAGTTTCAATCACTGTGTGCTGTATTAAATATTCACTTTTCAGTTTATGTCTCCCAAATCTCATATGCTTAGTTTTTGATGTATTTATCAGCATATTATTCTCTTGTGCCCTAATGGTCAATTTAGTCAAATTATTTTGCAGACATGCCTTATCTGTAACACTTGTAATCAGTTTACCCAATTTCAGGTCGTCAGCATATAGACTGTAGAACACCTGAGATGAAAAAGTAAGGTCTGAAAGATACAATCTGAACAAGTAAGGGCCTTAGTACACAGCACTGTGGGACACTTTGACTGTAACCAAGGATTTCACCTGTCCAGTTGGTGTGTGATACTTGCCATGTCCTATTTGTAAGCCATGCAACTATCCATCTTATCAACAGTACATCAACACCTAGTTGTACTAATTTATTGATCAGTGTTATGTGGATGATCCTGTCAAATGCTGAAGTTAAATATATATAAATCACATCACAGCACAATTTTTCATTCATAGCTGTTATTATTGTTATAGAACATCATGTTACAGTGGTAATAGATCTATTTTCAACATATGCATGCTGATATATGGTTTCAAGTCCCAACCTATCCAGTTCTGACAATAACTTAATTGTAGGTAAATTAGCCAAACCTAGAGCATTTGAAATATAAATTTCAGTACTCTACCAGTTTACTATAAAACCCAGAGGTTAGCTTAGATGGATTCTTTTTTATTTAAAGAATGGTTTTCAACTGAATTTGTTTCAAAAGTAAAGGCTCATTTGACACATTTAAAATTACCGTTAAAGGTTATTCTTATCCATGACAATGCTCCAACACATCCCACTGACCTATTTTCTGATGATATCAAAGTGATGTTTTTACCACCTGGCATTACATCTTTGGTGCAACCTATGGATCAAGGTGTGATAATCTGAAAACGAGTCACAAAAGTAAACTTCTTTCAGAAATTCTTGAGAGAACTGCTAATGAAGAAATAGAACTTACTGAAGTCTTTAAGCAAATTAACATTAAGGATATGATATACATGTTGGCATCTGCTTTTTACAAAATGCCATCATCACGTTTGTGAAGTCATGGAGAAAACTATGGCCTGATATTAAAAAGTTAACTGCAATATGTATGAAGAAGATCCGACAGACTATGACAACACTGCTCTACTTAACAATTTTAAACAATTATCTCAGTTCAAAGACTTGGAAAAAAGGGATATCAATCAGTGAGTTATAGGCCATAGCATTCTAGAGAATGAAATGTTAACTGACAATGAAATAATTGAAGAGGTTATTCAAGGAGAAATGGCAGAACAACAACAACAGAACTCAGAAGCTATGAGAGGAGTTGACAATTACAAAAGAATAAGTTACTCAGAAGGAAAGAAAGCTCTTGAAACTGCATTGAGATACACTGAACATCAAAACAATTCATATGCCATTGATATTATCTATATGAAAAAGTGGAGTGATTTTGCTTCAAAACAAGAATTGAAATAACAAAAAAACAAACAAATGAAAATGACTGAGTTGTTAAGCTAAATAAATAAATCTTTAATAAATATTTACATGCACATATATACATAATTTTTTAATCTGATTTACAACCTATAAATGCTGTTTTGCATGCTTTTTCTGATTAACCAGCCATTCATTTATACAGCCTAAGATCCAGTCCCAGCGAGACTGGATAAGAGGAATGCTACTGCAGACCTTCCACTTCAGCAAACTATGGGACTATGCATATCACCTTTAAATTTACAAGTATTCAAAAACTTGTGTTAATGTGGCATAAAAGAAACTTACAGAAAATGACTCACCTCCACAAGTGAGCAAGAATAACAAGCGTATGGTTTTCAATAAATCAAATGGCATAATTATTAAGGACAAATAACGAACAAAGAATTTTGTATGTTGCTGCAATAATTCAATGTATTATTAATTCAGAAAACAGTTTATGTAAAAAGTGGGTCAATCTGCGATGAGAGCCTGAGATGAAAAGGGGTGAAAGTTGAAGAAGCATTGTATGTACACGAGAAAGGCAGAAAATACGAAAACCTATTTTTAGCAAAATTCTAAATTCCAAAAGTTTCCAGTTTCATAGTATAACTGCAGTTCATAGGTACGTACTATGCTATCTTCCCGAAGGCATTTATTAGCCTAGCCAGAATGTGTTGGCTTTCGCTGCCCCCTTAGATTAGTTCCCTGTGCCTCTGTCCAGCAGAGCCATTGAAGTGATCCCCGGGGTAAACTTTCTGTTTCCCATCCACTCGTCAAGGTTTCTTTTGAAGAGTGTTAGCGAGGAGCTCTGCCTAATGTGGATTGGAATCTTGTTCCAAAGCATGGGAAGTCTCTGGGACAGGAATCTATCCCTCCAGCACGTCCTATTTATTGTTGTTGTGAGGTTTAGATCCCTAGAGCGTGTGGCTCACAGGGATAAGGTTTTCTTTAGGTGGAGCATGTCCATCAATTCTGGGTTGGACATGGCCTTGTATGTCAGGCAGAGATCACCTCTGAGTAGGCGGTATGCAACCATGTACAGCTGTAATTTCTTCAGTCGAGCTGTATAGGGCATCTGTTTGAGGCCAGTGATCCTCTTAGTGAGGTTCTTCTGTGGTCTTTCCAGCTGATGTAGGTGTCTTGTAAGGTATATCCCAAATGGGGCGTTGTACTCTATGATGGGTCTTATGAGTGATGAGTAGAGGGGCACAATGATGTCTTTTGATCTGGATGCGAACCCTTTTGTGATTAGGTGGGCCACGCAGAAGGATTTTCTAACCACTTTGGCAATGTGATTATCAAAGGTGAGATTACTATCTACTTGGGTCCCCAGACCCCTTATTACATCTTCCGTATTTAGGGGACTACCACCTATATGGTAGTTTGTGGGTACTTTGTTTTTTCCAAAGGGGATGAGACTGCACTTTTTGGCATTTAGCTTGAGGCCATGATTTTGACACCAGGTATCTGTCTCAGTGAGATCCTTTTGGAGGATGTCTGTGTCAGCCAGAGAGTCAATTATAGCCCCTAGTTTGTAGTCGTCTGCAAACTTGGTCAGCCATAGTCCTCCTGTTCTTGCCTGTACCACTGAGACGTATATGCCGAAGAGGAGGGGTCCTAGGACTGAGCCCTGGGGAATTCCACTTGTAACCGATTTAGAGTCGGACCTAGCTCCCACAACTCTCACCATGTGGGTTCTGTCCGTGAGCCAGTTGGCAACCCATCTTGTGATGTAGGGATTTATGTTCAGGCTGGTGAGCTTGTCTATAATACCAGGAGGAGGAATGGTGTTGAAGGCCTTTGTGAGGTCTAGGTAGGCTGTGTGTACCACCTTTCCCTCATCTATAGCCTTGGTAACTGTCTCAAAGAAGTCTACCAGGTTTAGGAGGCATGATCTGCCCTTAAAGCCGAACTTGGTAGGGTCCAGTGTTTGGAGGTTCCCAATGTCTCTGTTAATGAGTTCCAAGATGATGCGCTCCATAGCCGTGCAGACCAAGCTTGTCAGGCTTATAGGGCGATAGTTCCTGAGGTCTGTTGTGCCTCCACCTTTGTGGAGCGGAATAACCACTGCTGTGCGCCACTCTATGGGTACGTAGCCTGTGGAGAGGCTGAGTTTGAACAGTGTGTTTAGGTGAGGGGTTAGTTCATCTTTGAGCTTGTGTAGGACGCAGCCTGGGACACCGTCCAGTCCCATTGATGCTGTGTTTTTCGCTTTGGAGAGGGCTGTTTTAACCTGAGTGTCTGTGATTTCAGGGACTCTACATTCTTCTGGTATGGTTATGGGCCCTCTTGGTGGTGAGAGGGGGGTGAAGTTTGTGCTGAACCTGTCTGCCAGGATGTTGGCGATATCGGTCGATTCAGTGTATTTTGTACCATTCTGCACTAACTCTGAACAGATCTGAGCATTGCCACTTAGATTCTTGACATATCTAAAGAATGCCTTGTGGTTATCTTTGGAGTCCTTGGCAATTTTTCTTTCAAAGCTCGCCTTGGATGATTTCATGAAGGATCATAGTTTTGTGCTGATACTGATCAGGGATATCTTCTCTTCTTGGGATTTTACTTTCTTCTGTACTAGTTTCCTCCTTCTATTGTATAGCTTGTTTATGGCAGGAGTCCACCAGACTGGTTTCCTTTTCTTGGAGGAGTGAGTCTTGGTTTTGCTTGGGATGGCATGATCCATGCATTCTTGTAGGTGCCCGTAGAATGCATTAGTAAAGAATTTTGCAGCTTGGACAGTGTTATCCTTCAGCATGGGGGCTTTGAAAATTTCCACCTTGGTCTTAAGTAACGTGAAGTTTGCTTTTGAAAAGTTTTTCACAGTGGCTTTCTTGTCCGGGGGTGGGGGTGGAATGTAGACATCCAAAGTGATTTGTTTATGGTCAGATCTAACCAGCGAGGGATTGACCTCTGGCGTGCAACACCGGTCGCCCATGTTGGTGATGACCAGGTCCAATATGTTGTCACCTCTGGTGGGAGTGTTGACCAGTTGAACCAGGGCATTTGAATTTATAAATTCTAGGAAATGTTGAGCAAGGGAGTTAGTACTTGAGTAGTTCTCCCAGTTAATGTTTGGATAATTGAAATCACCCAATATTAGGGTGTTTGGTAGGACCTTTATGTTTCCCAGTGTTTCCAGGAATGCAGAATGGGGGTCCTGGGACATGGTGGGTGATCTGTGGCAAGTTACAATTTGAATTGCAGTTTTGCCCATTGTTAGTTGCATGTGGATGATCTCTGAAGCATCGTGCTGTGCCACTAACCTGGAGGTGTGGGTATCCTTGATGAATATGGATACGCCCCAGCCTTTTGTATTTTGGTTTGGGTTTTGTGGCCAAAGTGTATGGTATGAGTTGTAGCTTGGTTGTGCTGAGGTGCTCTCTGGAGCCTTAAACCAGGTTTCTGTTACTGCACATATATCAATTGTCTCCATACTGAGGAGTGCCTCAAGTGCATGCATTTTGAGGTTCAGACTTCTGGCATTGAGTAGCAGTACCCTCAGTTTTTTGTTACTTGTGCTATTTATGGTGGTAGGTTTGTCTTTTGAGCCTTGCCTAAAAAAGGCACTATGGGGGTGGCAAGAGCCTTGGCCAGTATTTGAAAGCCTAAGGGTGACAGGTGAAAACCATCTCTAGTGAAGCAGCATGGCTTCTCGAGCATGTCATCCCAGGCGGACAGACACTGGATCCCCTTTGAATGACACCAGAAACTTAGCCAGTTGTTGAAATTGAGAATTTTCTCTTTATACTGTGGTATCATTCTTGGTGAGGGCAGGATGCTACTCAGGGTCAGGGTCATACCAGCCTGGGCTACATGATCAGAGAGCTCTTCCATGTCTCTTTTCATGTAGTCCAGAGAGGTATGGCTCAGGTCATTCACACCAACATGGACAATGACAGAGTCATATTTGTACTTGTTCTGTAGTAACCTGAGTGTTTGTGTTATGTGGAAGATCCTGGCACCCGACAGGCAGCTAACAGTAACCTTCTCCTTATTCAGCCTAGTGAGTGGGACGTCAGTGTGCCTGACTATAGAGTCACCTATTACTAGTATGTTGGGTATGTTATTTTGCCTTAAGGGCTGTGATTGCATGGCACACTGGTTTTGTGAAGTATGTGTTAAATGGTTTGTGTCGGGGGGGGGTGGAGGTTGCTTGGATGTTTGCTTTGGAGGTCTCTGTTGGTTTTGCAGATTTTTATTTAGAGCCTCCGAGTACGTTTTCATGTATTTGTGTGTGTTTTTTTTTCCAGTGCTGCTTTATTGGGTTTATGTGAGACTGGTAGTGTGATGCAAGTATTTCCCTTCTCCTCTTGACTATCTGATCCAGTCTTGGGTTGAGAGAGCTTAGCCTCCAGTTTGGCTGTATAATTGCATCTCTCACATGTATTAGTGTTTGGTGGTAGGAGGAGGGGGTTGTCTGTGCACATGGGGCAGTTGTAACATTGCCTCATAATGCCCAGATTCACCAGAAATTGCCCTTTGGACATGTCTGGATAGGTACAGTGAACTGTTTTACTGGATGCCTGGTAAGGTCAAATAGAGAGTCTTGTCCTTCTGATCAGTACAGGAGGGTCTAGTGCTAGGGTTTATAAGTGCTTGCTATAAGTTTTGAGCAAGTGCCAGGCTGAGAAATGAGCGGCTTGAGTGCTTAAGTTGAAAGTTTGTCTAGTTCCAAGGGAAAAATTGAAGAGGAGACTTTGTGGAGCCAGGAATACTTTTACCCTAGCTAAACAACGCTGCCCGGCGTAAAAAAATGGGCAAATACAGTATTTATAGCAGGGAAATGAAAGCGATAGAAATTAGCCCAAAATGGCCAATAAACTACTAATTTCTGGGCTGAAACCACTATGCTACAGCAACAAGCCGCACCAATTTCAGAAAGAAACAGTTCAAATAAGCAGGCCCAGTAAGCCTGTGACCAGATATTCCCAGCTCAGAAGGGCAGAATTCAGCCTCTCCTCCCACAACAGTGCAGACCACAAACCTTCTTAATGTAAAACAGCCTGTATGAAGCCCAAGTGCTTAAACCAAAAGACTTAGAATAACAGTTACAATTTAATCAGGCTACTACCAAGCAGTAATAAATGCAGCAGACTAAATAAAAGTGAGTACTTTTAAGAAAAGCAAAATAAAGCAGGAAGAAACACAAATACAGTAAAAGCAAATTCAATTTTTTTTTTTGGGCCTTCTCAAATCTACTCTCAGTATTAAGTAGAGTGAACACTAGACACAGAATATGATCTCACTGTACTTGGCTAAGTGAGCAAATGAGATGGACCCAGGAGAAGTGTTCTAATACAGACTTACAGGTGGGGTGGGCAATTCCAGAGCCAGCAACACTAATACCAACACAAAAGAAACTAACTGCAGAGATACACAGAGGACACTGTTCAGAAACGCACAATTAGGAAACAGAAAAAATGAAAATACAGTACTTTTAAAACTGCAAGTTTGTATTTAACAGAATATTAAATGCACTACTGCAAGTTTCACTTAGCTTCAGCTTCTAATGCAGATATTTGTAGCCAAGCAAGTCTCTCAGGAGTTGAGCATACAATGATTTCTCAAACTTTGTGGCTAGCACTTAAAGTACAGAGGAATCACTATAGGCTATTAAATATCAGATAACCAAGAAGTGATAACACCACCCCCACTATAGCAAACAGACACAGAGCACACTGTTCAGAAACACACAATTATTAAACAGAAAAAAATGAAAATACAGTACTTTTAAAACTGCAAGTTTGTACTTAACAGAATATTAAATGCATTTTATTTTAGTATTATAGATTAATGATCTTAATACTCATGGACAATAAAAATATGCCACGTAAAAAATTATCAGACAGTGGAGGCCAACTGTGGGGCATATCGGGGGATGTATACCTTTCTTTATAAGGAAAAAAACAAACTTGCATAGCGTCAGACAAAAAAGTGCGGGAATATGAGTACAGCTTAGGGTACTGAAACAGGTAGACAACCTTAAAAAAAACATCAAATGGGAAATGCTTCAGAACAAAACAAAATAAAACAAATGTTTCCTTTCTTACTCTCAGGTACAGTTTCAGAGTTTGTCCTAATTAGGTGGAGGAGACAAATAACCTTCATAAACTAAGGTATCTAGGAGTTGTTCTTGCACTGTCAAAAACGTATTTTTGGCATTTTCAGTTAAACATTTTACAATGCATTTTTTTCTTATTTTGTAATTATTGTATATAAATAGTAACCTAAGTAAATGATCAGGGATAAGCACATAATTAATATTCTGTATTTCAGTGCCCTTATCATCAGATGTAGGTATGCCTTCATTTCATTATGACTGAGTCTGGTAAACTTGAAGAAGGTACTGACACAGTCACATGTCTGCTTCAAGCATTTAAGTACTAGGAACTGTATATACACTCATGTCCAACTTTTTGAGCCTAAATTAACATTTTTAATCATGTCTATTTAAATGGCTTCACCCTTTTTTAATTTCTCCAAGTAATTTGGGTTTCTGATACCATGATGGGAATGGACCCCATTCTTAAGTCAAAGCACGATTAAAGTTCATGAAATTAGTATTGTTTCAATCTTTGATGTCAACCAAAAGTGCTCTTTGCAGCACCCACAATGTGCCCAGTAATGACTCCTGCAATTTGTATGGGGTTACATGTATTGGTAACATATCTAAATATGATTGTAGATTTTTTTTTTGTAGGACCCATTGCTCCTACTACCATTGACAATGTATGGGTATCTTTCTTCCACAATGCTCTCATTTTTGCCTGCTGATCCTGATATTTTGACTTTGTCTCTCTCTGAACTTAAGACACTGTAGTCACTGGGTGTGGCGATTTCAGTTATCAATGCTACTTTTATCTTCTTATCATGGACCACTATATCCGGTTTTCTAGCATCTATCTTTTGGACTGTTGGTAATAGATGATTCCATGTGATGTCTATCTTTTAATTTCTCCAAGTCTTTTGGGTTTCTAATACCATGACAGGAATGGACCTCATTCCTAAGTCAAAGTATGATTAAAGTTCATGAAATTAGTATTGTTTCAATCTTTGATGTCAGCCGGTAGTGCTCTTCGTAGCACCCGCAATGTGCCCAGTAATGGCTCCTTCTGCAATTCGTATGAAGTTACATGTATTGATAACATATCTAAATACGATTGTGAATTTTTTTTTTTTTTTATAAGACCCGTTGCTCCTACTACTATTGAACTATCTGGGTATCTTTCTTGCACATTGCTCTCATTTCTGCCTACAGATCCTGATATTTTATGACTTTGTGTCTCTCTGTACACAAGACACTGTAGTCATTGGGTGTGGCGATTTCAGTGATCAATGCTGCTCTTATCTTCTTTAATTGAAACGCTATATCCAGTTTTCTAGCATCTATCTTTTGAACTGTCAGCAATGGATGATCCCAAGTGATGTAGACTTCTTAATTTTCTATGATGCTTTGTGGCTCATATTTCCAGTGTTTTTTGCCACTTCAGTACCATAATGTTTGCACAATCCCCAGTGCAACAGTCTCACCACATTATTATGTCTTTCAGTATACAGTCCTTTTGCCATTAGAATGTTGCAACCAGCAACGAGGTGTGGAACTGTTTCCAATTAGGTTTTACAAAACCTAAATTTGTCTGTTTCTCCCGTATGTTCAATGGAGTTTATAAACCAACATATATGCAGCCCACTATCTTGGGCTGCGAATATTAACCTTTCATTGCTTGGTTTGAATTCACCTCTCCTTAACCATTCCTGTGTTCATTCCTGATCAACATGAGGTTCTTCCAGGAGTTTTTCTGGAAGATATCTATAAAGTAGTGTGTGTAATGCAATGGAAGGTTAGCCATATCACATGCAATTTTGCACCATTAGAAATTAACCCACATCTCTACTAGTTTTAAAATATATTTTTATTACTAATTTACTTTCTGTAACATTTAAAGGGAACACATATCTTAGCTATTAATAAAACTGTCTAATTGTATTCCTCCACTACCAATCTTTTTAATGGCCATGTTTTTGTAATCTTTTTCTTATTGACTAAAGATGAATGTTTGGAATATTTATTTCCTTTCAGTAACTCAGAAGGGTTGTCATCACACGTAAGAATTTTTCAGGCATAGCTCAGGTCTGTTAGTGTTTGTGGGAAGGAGAAGTAAGGAACACAAACAACTGCCTAAGTGCTGCAATGTTCCTCAGCTCAATTTTTAAGCATCTACAGAATGGAAAAACTACTGTGAGTAATTTTAATCCAGGACTTTTTGTGCTACGTTACTTTTTTCACTCTTGCTGATAGATGAAGCAACATGGTCCATCTCTACCTCATTTCACCTGACTTCCTAAAGACTAGCTGATATCGACCTTTTCTTGGAGACATGTGCTATTAGCACATACAAGGTGTGTGTTTTGAATTGATTGTCATAAAGCAGTGCTGATTTATTCTGGCTTTTCGTCCATTTAACATGGACCTATATATATATATATGTATATATATATATATATATATATATATATATATATATATATATATATATATATATATATATATATATATATATATATATATATATATATATATATATATATAAAATATATATATGTGTGTGTGCCTGTATATATATATATATATATATATATATATATATATATATATATATATATATATATATATCTGTGTGTATGTATGTATATTATATATATAATACTGTATATACACATAACCAAAGAATATGTGGAACTGCACAAAAAAAAACAATAAATCCAGCCAAGGTCACAAAAAAAATAAATAAATCCAGCTAAAGTCACAAAAAAAAAACATATATATGTGCGTGTATGTGTGTCTATACATATATATATATATATATATATATATATCTATATATATATATTTGTCTTTCGGCTTTTCCCGGTTAGGGGTCTCCACAGCAGAACCCCGGTCCGCTAATGATTGGCAGTTGGGTTTTATGGTGTCGAGTTGCCAGCCCGATGCCCAGCCTTCAACGAAGGCACGCCCATTCAACACATGTCTTTCAAACACCCACTCGACCGTGGATTTAGAGATGGCCATAACATTGGTACTGTGGTTCTAAAGTGTACTAATAAGTTTTCTAAGTCTAGGAGAAAGTGAACTCTCCATGTCTCTTCTTATTGGCCAAATAATGATTGTTAAGTAGTGAATACTGACCTTGTATTATGATCATTTATTTATTTTATTCACTTATTTAACATTTGCTTACCTGGAAAAATCCGATTGGGAATGGAGACCATTTTCAGTGGAGACCCCGGGAGAAAAGCTCCAGAATGACTAACATCTAAGAATAAGTAAGAATACAACAATGATGCAAAAATACAGTACTACAATATAGAAAAGGCGATACAAAATATACAAAGATATAGAAGAAATGGGGGCATGGCCTAGATGGGCACTGACTAGCAGCATTTTTTTCCAGCTCTGCCAGTTTTCATATTCCTGACAGGAATTAAACTTCAAAAACAATCTAAATGGACTTATTTTGACATATTTCAACTCCTGTCAACCTATTTGTGGATTGTATTGAAAAATTATAATCTTTTTCTGAATTTTTCCTGTCAAAATCTTCAGACAAATATCTACAACTTCTTTGACTGAGAGATGAGTCACACTAGGAGAAATTCTTTAGAATCTTCTCTTAAGAAAGAGCTTTTATCTTTGTCATCTACTCTGCAAGAAATGTCTTTAAAATTAGACAAAATGGACACAAAAATAGATGTTTTTGAACAGAAATGTTCAAAGCAGATGGACTTAATTCATAAAGAACTGCAGCTTTAGAAATCCCAAATTTCTGACATAGAGCAGTCTCTCACTGATGTGGATGGAAGACTTCAGGAGGGTGAGAATAACATTGAATTTCTTTTGAAACAGAACACTATCCTACAAAATAAATTAGATGATTTAGAAAACAGATCACGAAGGAATAATATACGGATATTTGGTCTGCCAACCAACATAGAAGGAACTAATATAGTGAGTTTTTTAACTACATGGTTACCAACTGTTTTGAATCTTCCTAACTCCCTTTCATATGGGATTGAAAGGGCACACAGATCCACTGTCTCGTCTTCAAATAAAAATGTTCCCAGATCTGTTATAGTGAAATTCATTTCAACTCAAGATAAAGAATTAGTGCTAAAAACTGCATGGTCCAAATCTCCTATAAAAATAAATGATAGTATTTTATGTTTTGACAATGACTATTCTTCTGCAGTTATTTCCAAAAGAAAGCTCTTTCAACCTCTTATAAAAGAACCAAAAAAGAATCAGATAAAAGTGCGTCTCCTGTTTCCAGCCAGACTGAAATTATTTCTTACAGATGGAATTAAAACCTTTGAAGACCTTGACTCTGCTATTTTTTTTTTATAAAAACAAAAAAATTAATAGATAAAATAGAGGAAATGAAATGGACAAGCCCTTCATTAAAAAGAATTGTGGAGAATGGATCTTGGAAATCTTCATAGAAGAAGAAAAGGTTGAAAGATAAATGAGTGTTTTCCTTATTATTTTAATGACATTCAATTACTTGTTTTATTTTCTTCATATGCTTTGAAATTCTTATTATATTTATTCCAGGTGATAAGGAAATCTCTCATTTTAAAAATAAGTTAATTTAACTTATTCTGAACACTTAATAATAAGGTACAGTTTAAAAACTGTGTGTTTATAGATTGGGGGATTAATGGTAATTTTGTCTGTGTTTAAGGTAACTTTGTGTCAGTTGTTTAACGCTGATACTGAGCGTTTGAGATGCTTTATGTGTGCTTCTTTGTATTTTGCTTTACTGCTGTTTATTTACTTATTTTTTTATTATTTCTTGAATGACTGACTTATTTCATGGTGCTTTATTACTGTATAGATGGTTGTAGGGTTCTCAGGATTTAAGAGTCTGAATTTCACTGCTGTTAACAGTGTTGTGGTTTGTGGGGAAGCTTTTGCGATTTTTTTTTGCTAGTTGTTCATTTATGGGATAAGATCCATGCTGTCATATTATAGAGGGTTCCCGCTAAAAAAAATTAAGCTTCAGCAGAACTACAGAATGAAGTCTCGAGCCCCTTTTGATTTGAAAGCTCATAATTCTTAACGATCGCAAAGCTGTAGAGCTATCAAGACAGTTATGAACTTTGACCTGTTTAGAGCAGGAAGTTGTTAGAATGTTAAAACGCTCACTTTGGTGGCTTCATTGTAAAACACGAACTTCAGTCTTCAGGTGCATAAATATGTAGCGACACATTTGAAACAGTGTTCCTTCATGAAGTTCAGAATATTTAGTAAAAGCAATGAGCAGCTTTAAAAGAAAGCGATTGTTTACTGAATATATTCACCAGCTTGACTTAATCCAGGCAATCGCTCATTTCAAGGTTTTCATTATATTTTAAAGTGGTGCTTGTGACACACTGATGCTAGCCACCCCACACCCTTATATTGATCCATGCACATTCGATTGTCTGTGAGAGTGGGGGGACAATGCTAATATTATCACCTTTTTGGAAACACATGAGAATTCACAGGGCAAACAATACCCACAGCTTGCTCAAGGGATTGGATTTCACTGTCGTGCCAAAATAAAAGTTCTGTCTGTAGATATAATGTTGTCCCCTGCACTGCTTCAAAAAATGAGACTTTTCTGCATATATTAGTGGAAATTTAGGAAATATTTTGGTATTGATGGTTTGATTGGTATTCTCTTAATTGTGTTCTGAGTTGGCGCTTCTATTTCTCCTTAGGAGTTTGACAAGTCTGCCCTAAGTGTTGTGAACGGGGCACACAGCTATCTTTCGAGATCGTAGTGTTGCTCCAGTTGTTTGGTCACAGAGACAAGTTAGATGAGTCCAAATCACATCCTTGTCTGGTCAGCATTTACAAATGTAAACCAAATTAAGTTCAGTGCTGATTTATTAACAATCCAGTATCTTACAAGATCATCTGGAAGGGATGATCTGTTTTTTTGTACTTTATCTTACAGCTAAGAGTAGAGCGTGCTTTCTTGTAAGTTTCTTTAGACGTTTAGGCAACTAAGGTGAAGCTCTCATATACCGTCTAGTACATGTGACACAGATAAGACCTTCTGTCTGCACCTGATTTTATGATGTATCATGTTTTTGCTATTTTTCTAGATAGTAGATTACAGATACTTTCTAGTTCTTTTGGGGGGTGGTTAAACAACTAATACATGGGCTGCTGTGATAGTAAATTATTTTTGTCAGACTTTGGATGGACTCTTACTAACTGTGGGTAACAAAGACCCAGTACCACATACAATTCTTCTAACATGGACACACCTAATGGTCTAACCATTTCTGACGTTGTTTTGACTGAGTGACTCAAGGGGACTTTCAAGATTGTGTATTTCAGCATTCTCTTTACCATAATCTCACTCATTTACTGAAGACAATGTTTGGGAGAAGGAGTGGAAAACGTCAGTCAGTACTCACCTACTTACTTCCCTGTCTATAAATAACAATACATTATATAAATATAGTGCTGCACAATGCTCAGGTTTATGTATTATTTCTAATGATTTATTTCTGTCTTACTATTGTAACAGACTTTTTAGCTCAGCGATTCTTTTTTTGGATGACTAGATTGCTATAACTTAATACTTGTTGCTATTGATTGTATTCTTGCTGAATTTATTACAGTAATGATTAGATCTCCCTTGTTTCTGGCTTGTTATCTTCATTGTTCTTATTTTTGGGTTAAAAGTATAAATAAGCTGGAGTCAGATTTAATTGGATGGTATGGCTTCTGGGTTATGTGATGGGGGGGATTGATGCAGAAATGTCTAATTATTCACTTTCATTTCTACAAACATTAGGATGGCCTTTCTTTAATAATTTTTCTCAGGCAGATGGTTACTGTATTGGCAAACATGGAATCATTAATTTCATTCTAGTTTTATACATATTAAAGAAGCGTTTGATTTAAATGCTAACATTACAGTTCATGCATATTTTCAAGTTCTGTTATATTCATGTTTGTATACGTTATATCTTCAAGACTGAATTTAATTTCTATAGGTAAAGTGGTCATCTGAACTTTATATTGTAACATATTAGTATAATATTAGTTAGAGAGAATTAAATCCTATTCAACATGTACTACTCTATTCAACTATCATAATAGATATTTTAATAGAGCTTCTTTTACTTACATCCTTAGTCAGTTTACAATTTTTCATAACATTTATTATCTTAGTTCAGTCATTATTAAAGAGTACTGTTGCTGTGTTGTTTATCTTTCAGCACTCATACTATATTTCAATGGCGACCTTTTATACTTTATATTTATATTTCAAAACTTGATTTTTAGGAAAATCTGTTTACATTTACTATGTTGTTTGAATCAACAATATGTTTATGTGCCTAGTTTATGAGCAATTATAACATTTGAACAATAGTTAAGATTTTATTTTATATTACTACATAAAAAGGTATTCAGTATTTAAATTCTATGTTTTGTCTGAAGCCAATGTTCTATTCATTTATTATGGTGGAGAGGACTTAAATGCTGTTGTTAAGTGGGTGGCAGATTCAAACAGTATTCTGTTTGAATCAGGAGTCTTTTGAACTCCATGAAGAGAGAGAAGGTGTACTCAAATTTATTTTTCCTGTATATAGTTTCTATTAGTTATCTTTTAGTGTCAGAAACATTTATTTGATTTACATATTAATTTTATATCATTTTGAACACAACTGGACTAAGTTTCATATAATTATAGTAAAGACATATAAATACTTGATTACTTCTAGTCATCTAAAAATATATACTAGTAATATGAATTCTTTTCACAAATGTCTACATTAAAATGTATTTTCATTAACATCAATGGTCTTAATAACAGCTGCAAAAGAGGGAATCTATATAAATATCTGAAATTGTTTAATTCTAATCTTGTTCTTCTACAAGAAACACATTTACTAAAGGAAGACTTAATAACTAGAAGTATACAGTACTATCTAGTTCACATCATCAACAAAAAAGAGGGGAGTTGCTACATTATGGAATAACTCCCTTCCTTTCTCTAAAATATTAGATACATATAATGATGACAAAGGTATGTTATGTGCGGTTATTGTAGAACTTAACAAAAAATATCTACAATCATTAATGCTTACTGGATTCCTGGGGTAGGTACTCATACAGCTAGAGCAAGTAATTCAGTTCTCCAAAGGGAATATCATACTAGCAGGAGACTTTAATTGTATAGTAAAGGAAAATGATGCTACTGCTTTCTGGAAGAGAATGACTTCATCGCCAGCTAAAAACTTAACTGAATTTGCTGACTCTTTTAATATTAAAGACATAAATGATTTTGCAGATACAAGTCCACTTTTCTACACATATTTCTCACCAAGATTTGGCACATATTCTAGAAGTGACAGAATATATATTTCAAATCAATTAATTAAAAATGTAATTAAAGTTAAAGTTCATTCATGCCCACTTTCTGATCATAATGCAATAACTTTTGAGATCCTTTTACATTCTAGTTATCCTCAAATTAAAAGAATACCTGTACCTGCATATCTTACTAATTTATCTGATTTTAGAGATTTTTGTCATTTCTGAAGTTAATAATTTTATTAAATTTAATAATTCTGAAGACACATCTCTTATTTATATATAGAATGCTCTAAAAGCATACATATATTGAAGAATAATTATTTGGTACATAAATAAGAGAACGTTTTGGGATAAGGAACTAAAAATCCTTCAAGAAAAGATTGACAAAGTTAAATTACAAAAACATAGCAATTTTTTAAATCTATTTACTACTACCACATAGGTTCACGTGGAGGACATTTTAAGCTTAGCCAGTTTCCATTTTGGTGCTTGAATTAACATTTCCTGATTGGTCTTACCTATCCCATGGCTGATAATTGTATATTAGCCCTAGTGAGAATAAATGTGATCACACTACAGATAATTTGAGGGGACCCACGTAAGGTTTGCAGTATTTAAGAACTGCCTCTATCCATTAGTGGTATGAGGGGCAATCCTGGAGTACATTTTCTATGACCTATCCTTTGATCCAAGTTGCATTTGAATATGGACAGGGATGAGCTTTGTTTTACTTGAATGGATAGTCTGTTCTGGATATATATCCATCTCTCCACAACATTCAGTTTAGATACCCGGAGTGAGTATTTCTGATGCCATTTGACTTGCTGATGTTCAATAGGTCCATCTGTATTAGGTCAGAGGATGCCTTGTCTGCCAGACACATCACCTCCAAGCACTCTGTAGGATACTGAGTATAGTGTTAAATCTTTGAGGTGGTCCATGCAAGACCTATTGTTTAGGACTTTTATCCTTTTAGTAAGGTATTTCTGTGGGTATTCCAATTACTGCATGGGTCTGGACAGATGCATGCCAAAGTAGGCATTATACAAAATGATTGACCTAATGAGGGCTTTATAAAGGGGGGACAATAACATCTCTAGATCTAGTCACAATTTGTTTATAAGCTGTGCAGTATAGAAAGACTTTCTTATGACTCTGGGCACATGTTGGTCAAAAATTAGGACACTGTACACACAAGTTCCCAAATGCCAAACAACTGGGTCAGTTCTCAGGGGGTATTGTCAATTTGGCAGTTCCCTGGAGTAGACTAGTTCCCAAAGGATATGATACTGTATTTCTTGGAGTTTAGTTTCAATTCATGATTCTGGCACCAGTTATTGTTTGGGACAAACTTTCTCGCATGACTGTTAAGTCATTTGGAGATTCAATAACTGCTCCTAGCTTGCAGTCATCTCAAACTTAGTCACACAAAGTCCTTTGGTGTTTCCTTTTACTTTTGAGATGTATTTGCCAAACAGAAAAGGTCTCACCATCAAACCCTGGGGGACACCATTGGTGACTGGTCTCTTCCCCTATTTTGATCTCCTGCATCCTGTGAGCAAGCATACATGTATACGTTCTTTGATTCACCTTCCTGATTGTATTAACCTGATTGTCTTAAATTATATTGCTTGTATAATACAGCACCACTTGTTAGAATGTGCTTTAAATTTGTAGTTTGGAACAGTCTTCTAATAAGCAATGAAACAAAACGTATGAACCAGTAATGACAAAACTACCCATTTCAGAAAATTTCAACCATAAATGGCCACTCAAACTTCTGTCATTACAATCCACCAATATCAGTAAATATGCAAAATATCTGCAAAAGTAAGTCATCTAAATAATTCCAGATTAAAGGAATCTGTAACTAATGAAGATGTTGCTGCTAGCAAACAACTTTATATTTCATTGTTTCATCTACAAATAAAGTACCTGTTGCCCTTGAAGAATAAATTGCCTATGCTACATTAAAAAATGATAAGCTAGTAATTTTGCAATGAGGAATGTATGTCAAACTGATAAGCTTCATAGTTACTAGGTAACTCCTCCAAAGGAGGACATTCACAGGACTGCAGCATTCACTCCCATTAAAGTACAACACAGTATCAGTGATCCATCTGCATGCTGTGGGAGTAGAACCTCCAGCCTTCTGCATCAAAAGCTAGTATACTAACTGTTGAGCTAACCGTGCAAACAACTTAACATGAGTAGCATTAAACTTCTCTTCCCCTGAAGCTCTCAGCTCCTTGTAAAATCCACTTGATCAACTAAATCTCTCAACTTTGTAGCACAAAAAATCTGGAAAAAGCCAACATTTATTTAATTTTTTTGGGGGGAGGGGGCAAAGGCCCAAAACCAGGGACATATTTTAAATACTGCTTGTATAATCTTGGAAAGTTTCTAAAATAAAGTGTTTTGTGTTACTATGTGTATCCTGAAAGATAGGAAGACTGAAACTTAAAGAGCTATCATTATTTAGTGAATTCAGTTCTCACTGATTTTCCAGAAAAGCACAAATTCTAAGAGGACCAGACAAATATTCTGTGAAAATCTGGACAGTGGAGAGCTATGGACTCAACTCCCTGAGTCACAAGTGGTGGTATGGGTAGAGAATTCAGGGTCTTGTTTGAGCCTGAGTAACACTAACCACCAGGTATACCTAACTGGGGCATTTATACACACACACACACACACACACACACACACACACACACACACACATACACACACGGGAGTAGCATAACTCCTGCAAATAGAACAAAACTCCCTTACCAGCATGACTCTGGCTCTGGCAGCACCAACAGAACAGCAGCAGGACAACTCCTGTAACACAGATCAATAAGAGAACAAGAATAGCTGGTTTAGTTAGTTTAACTTCCGTGCGCAAATCCACGTTAGTGTGAAAACTCCACTTCATTAATTTTTGCCAACAGGTCTTGCAGCTGTAAAAGTGGGGGGGCTCCCTCTCCCCCTGCCTCTATGTTCCGGCACCCATGGGAGGACTATCATAACACTACACAGGGTGAGCGACGAGACTGCACCACAGTGGAGGACTGTAAGAACAGCTACACAATGTGAACATTCTGACATCGCCGTTGGTTTCCTGAATGCTGGCCAACTATAACTTTTTGAAACTCCTTGTTTCGACATTCTTAGATTTCACTTAGATGAACGTTCGCTTAAAAGCTGTCGAGCATGTCATACTCGATATTTTAAGCATTCGTTCATCTAATAGGGAGCCACCCTTTACAGTTCACTTTCATTTTTTTGTGGTCCAGGGTTACAGATGAGTCAGTAATAAGTAAGCTCAGAGAACGTGTTGCGCCAAAAACAAATTCTAGTCACGAAAGGACATGCTTTCACAGATGTGTTCAAGCTAATGAAGAGCCATCAGAAGCCTTTGTCAGGTGACTGTATGGAATGTGAGATTGTTGTGGGTATAATCAGGTAAAAGATGAACAAATTAGAGTTACAATGATGATTGGCCTGACTGATACTGCTGTCTCAAATTTACAGATAGAAGTAAATGCAGCTTTGGAAAAGGCAATTATAATTGCTATAGAGTCTGTATTAGTAAATACTGGGGCAAATGTTGCATGCCATGTAAAATGCAAAGAAAATGGTAAACTCAGTAAAAAACATGATTATACACAAAGTAGGCATATGCATGAAAAGCAGAGTGAATGCAGGTTTGTCAGATGCAAAACTTGCAACAGTTTGTATGTTGGCTCAGAAAAGTGTTGCACATGGCAGAAGGTGCAAGAAATGTTAAAACATAGGACATTATGCAGTCATGTGTGAAACTAAGCGAGTATAAGAAGTAGCAATGGAGAACAAAACTATGGAAAGTATTCAGAAAGCATTTTTCCTGCATTCTGAGACTACCATCCCAAACACAATCACACTGGCAAGTTAAACTCCCAATAAATGTAAACCCAATAAGCATTAGAATAGATACAGGATTGATGTTAGTATAATATCATGTAGCATTTATAGAAGCATCTTGTCCATATTGTGTGAGGCAGAAAGAGATGAATAGGCCTGCAGACAAACCCAACTGTAAAGGAAAATTTTTACCCTTTCATGTGGAAATGCTTTCGTTCATAGGTTGGTACTAGGCTATCGGCCTTAGAGCCTATACAAGCCTAGCCATAACAATTCCCTGGCTATTTCTTCCCACATTATTTACTTCCATGGACCCCTGTCTAGCAGGGCAACTGACATGATCCCTGGGGTGAATTTCCTTTCTCCCATCCAATCATCAAGGTTCCTTTTGAAGAGGGCCAAAGAGGTGCTCTGCTTGACATGTATGGGCAGTCTATTCCAGAGTCTGGGGAGTCTTTGGGTCAGGAAACTCTCTCTCCAGCATGTTTTGTTTATTGTGATGACAAGGTTTAGATCCCTGAAGCATGTGGCTCTGAGGGATTGGGATTTCTTTAAATGTAGCACGTCTAACAGCTCTGGGTTTGACATGGCCTTGTATGTTGAGCAGAGATCGCCTCGGAGTAGACAATATGCGACATGGTATAGCTGGAGTTTTTTAAGGTGGTCAGCATAGGGCATCTGCTTTAGGCCTGTGATTCTTTTAGTGAGGTATTTCTGCTGCCTTTCCTGTCATTGCAGATGTCTTGAGAGGTACATACCAAGTAGGGCGTTGTATTCTATAATGGGTCTAATGAGGGATGAGTACAGTGGGACAATGACCTCCTTTTTTCTGGATGAAAAGCCCTTAGTGATGAGGTGTGCCACATAGAAGGATTTCCTGACTGTTGTGGCGATGTGGTTATTGAAGGTGAGACCACTGTCCACCTGTGTCCCTAAGACTCTTATCACACTTTCGGTGTTTAGTGTACTGCCACCTATATGGTAATTCACGGTTACATGTTTTTTCCCAAAGGGGATAACTACACATTTCTTGGCATTGAGCTTGAGCCCATGGCTCTGGCACCAAGCATCTGTTTCTGTAAGGCCCTTTTGTAGAGTATACACATAATTTGGGGATTCAATAATGGCTCCCAGTTTGCAGTCTCATACATTTAAGAATGTCTAATACCCCCCAATGGACAGAGTTATGGGATCACTCTTGAAAAAGAAGCTATATAACTGTATTTTCAGCATTCTGCCATTTGGTGTGGAATGAAAGTTGTGTCATAACTTTGCACCCTTAGTCCAGTGTCATAACTGAATTCATTTATTTACTGAATTTGATTATTGGGAAAGTCAGACTTGGTAAGAGCCCATTTTCAGCAGAGGCCAGGTGAAAAAGGCTCCAAAGCATTACAAAATATTTTAACAATAATTCTACATCTTCAAAAATAATACAAAAACATCTACAGTTTAAATAATTATACCAAATTAGACATACTGTGAAAACATTGATTAAGAATAGATATAAGTTATATGATGACGATTTGATATTTACAGAAATTTTAGCAAGTTTGCAGTGAAATTAAAGGTGAGTTATTATAATGCAAACATGAATCGCAATATGAAATGAGAGAAAAGCAAGCTTAGAGTATGTTTAGAGAGAACGCCAGAGGAGAGAAATTAATAGAAGTAAGGAAGTGAGTGAAGAAGGGAGCGTGAGGAGATGTAAGGTATGAATAAGTACTTGTTCACGTTTAGGAATATAGTTTATCCTGGTGTTCAGCAGGAACAGAGGCAGCTTTTGGCTAGGACGTCTTTCAGAATGGGTTTGAAGGATGGAAGGGAGGAGATTGACCTGATGGATACAGATAAGGAGTTCCAGACTTTAACAACATCATACGAGTATATACAATGCCCAGCAGATCTGACAGACTTGTAGGCACTCAGGAGGTTTTGTCCATTGGAACATAACTGACTAGGAACATAGTTGTGTACAATCTTATTTAGTGATAGACAAGGAGATCGATGCTGGATAATTGTATAGGTGGAAGAAGCTGTCTATATGTTGCAGGAGTATTAACTAAGTTAGGCTTTTTTAGTGCAATACAGTGGTGGGTTCTGAAAGGCTTATTTGATGCAAATTCAGCAACTTTGTTATAGCATTGCTCAAGTTTTGATTTTTGCGATGCCTGGAGGTTAGTAAGGATGGGAGCACCATAAAGAAGAGCGGGCAGGAGATAAGTAGCGGCAAGTGTGGGTTTACTTGTTTCAGTGCAAACGTTTTTGGCTATTAACTTTTTTAAAGTCTCTAAATAGGATAGTGTTGGTAACAATGGCAGAGAAGATCTTTTGAGCATAAAGGTAACTAGTTGATGATCCCACTTAATAAACCTGAGAGATGAACCACAGGCAAGCAGCAGGTCAGAGTTGAGTTTTTAAAAACCAGGTCCAGGTTTTTTCCACCTGTGGTGTGGTTACAGAAAATCTGATTGAGGAAATTCTCATTCACCGAGTCTAAGAAATTATATGGATACCCGATGTTAGACAGATAAGATCTCCAGTCTGTGGAGAGATAAATGATGTCTCCAAGTTGTAGAGATCAGTTTCTAATAGAGATGTTTCCTAGGAACATTGGGAAATTATTTTGGTCATACGGGGCCATGGAAGAGGCCTTTAACAAGCTATAAGTTGAGGGTTTATTTGGTGATAAACTGGGTATCACTTTGCAAGAGATGAAATCCCTGATGAAAATTGAGAGTCTGCTGCCATTTCCAGTAGACTTGAAGGCATGATATACACATACCCCAGGCACAGAGGAGGTACCATCATTCCATTCGAATCATGTCTCAGTCAGTACTCAAACTTCGACACACTCCTTATGAAGAAGTACCCTCAGACTGAGAAGCTTGTTATTAAGACTATGGGAATTGAGAATGGCCACATTGATGTTGTCTAGTGTATGATTTGATTTGCTGGTTAGGTTGGAATGTTCATTAGATGAATTCTGCTAAAAACAGGCATAATGAGAGTAGTAAAGGCTTTGGCCTGTACAGGAAAGCTCTCAAAGTCATGGAGTGAATGATCTGACATAAAAAGCCATGAAATGCATGCAGTGCGACTTGCTGGAACTTGCTATGCATGCTTTCATCACAGATAATACTCTGGTCTTCAGTGGTATCTTCACCTCACCAGAAATGATGCCTAGAATCAAAGACAAGATAATTGATTTAATACTTGGCTACATTCCATGGAGGTCCAGCATGTGTTTGCCTGGGGAAAGATGATCGGCGATAAACCATCCTGGGCAAAGCAAGTAGGATCGAACACATAGCCAAGTCCACCCATCAGAATAACCAACAAGGGAAAGGCTTCTTCATATCATATATCATTCATTATGGACAAATCACACAGAAGCTAATGTTGCTTCATAGGCGTAAGCTACCATTAACTTTAATTGTATGTGTTCATATATCTGTTATACTAAAAGCAACTTGTACATATTTATATTATTCTCCATATCAACTAGCTAACATTTCTCCATGTTTAGCTTTAAGAATTACTAAGAATTAATGAAAAGTAGCCTACAAATAATCAAGCTCAACATAAACAGGTTGACCAGCCAATGAAAATGTCCTTCCTATTTGTCATAATTGTCTCAAAAACATTTCTTTCTTATAACAAAAACAAACTGAATCAAAATAACTCTAAGCTTCCT
Organism: Protopterus annectens; assembly: GCF_019279795.1. Taxonomy (NCBI): domain Eukaryota; kingdom Metazoa; phylum Chordata; order Ceratodontiformes; family Protopteridae; genus Protopterus; species Protopterus annectens. The sequence continues at coordinate 129,014,431 of NC_056743.1, read as the reverse complement.
TATTTC